>NW_027127057.1:100000-127493 GCF_037325665.1 Littorina saxatilis | reverse complement strand
TTAGACTCTTATTTGTGTGTATCCACTGACATGGCTTGGCATGTTACCTGCACATGTACAAACCCGACGGCGGAATTGACAAAAATTGCCTATTCAAAACAAGTCTTATCACTTCCTCAAGGGATCGATTCCAGCCTGAAGGCCGAAGGTTCTGACCAATCTCATCTTGCTGCTGTCTCTGGCATCCTCGGTGCTGGATTAATGGTCACCATCGCTGTTCTGGTTTTCCTATGGTAGGTGCTAGACTGTATGGACTTGCAAGTTTGAACCACTACGGCCTATGTGTGTATATGTGTGTGTGTGTGTGTGTGTGCTTGTAATCGTGTCAAAGTGAGGTCACAGAGCAGTTAACATCCTCTTGAAATGGGGCTCTGAAAAAAAATGGGGTCTCATTTTAGGAACCCATTTTTTTCAAAGCATGTACAATGCAGGAAATCTTATTTTATCATCAAAAAAATTGATTTGAACAGGATGTCTCATTTTGACATTTTTTCCGGTTAGCTGTGTTTACGGATTTCACACACCGAAGTGTGTTTCGAATCGGTTTTTTCCTGGTTATGGGGAAGTCACTCTCTAGACTCGCTCTGCATGACGTCACTTCCTGATGCCGCCGAAAATATGGACTCTTCAAAGCAGTGTGGAAAAACTGAGTAAGGATTTTATCATTTCCTCACCTATATATTTTATGATTCGCCTTGTCTTTTTGGTATTTTAATAGTTCATTAGCATATATTTGGTTCAAATGTACCTTTCTGTTATTGCAAAAGCAACTGTTCACACTGATGCGACTGATCGCTCAATGAGTCAATGTAGTCTATCTAGACGGCAAATGCAAATGGCGCTGTGACTTTTCATGCGTTTTCAGCATGTTTGTTGTTTTTGTTTTTCAAACAGAAAATATTGTTAAGAACATTTAACCCTTCAATAAGTAAGTGTTAGAAACAATATTCCATTGACGTTTTTATTGACTTTGAACCAGATTTCCACCGGACTAAGAGTTTGAATACCACTCGCCCTTTCAGTTCAGATTAAATGCTAGTTTCAAAGAAAAATTATTTTATCGTCATCAAGCACCGAATCTCAACAATCCGCTCAAAAACGTGTTGTTGTTGTTGTTGTTGTTGTTGTTGTTGTTGTTGTTGTTGTTGTTGTTGTTGTTGTTGTTGTTGTTGTTGTTGTTGTTTTAAACAAGATTTGCCTTCGGATGGTTTTTAAAATGTGTTGAACACGCACAGAAAGTCACAGATGTACCCAAATGCGATCACTCGTCTGTCAGAATCTTCTTTGGTAAATCCTTTTCATGAGGTCAAAGATTCTACTGGAGATTGAGGGGGAGGGGGATCTCTCCCATAGTTCTGGCACTTGAATTTCATTAAAAAAAATATCTTTGTAAGTTTGAACAATGGGGAAGAGGGAGGGGGTAGCTGAAACAAACAACTATGGAAGTACCGTACTAGAGCTGAACAAAGGATTCATGGTTTTAGTATTGAGAGCTTTCTTTTTCTTTGCTTGCATCAAATTGCAATAGTAATGTGAAGCTGTGGAAACTGGAATGGAATAATGCACACAAACCACACTCACTGTATTATTGGTGCTTTGTTTTGGACAAAGTAATGGTGCCAAGTTTCACTTTCACATCATTTTGATTTTCTTTCTGTGCAAAAATTGATAACCTCTAAAATCGTGTTATTATGAAATTGCCCTTTGAAAAGGTCTAGCTTGAACACCCCATTTTAGGGAGGCTTCAAATTACTTGACGCACTGCATTTTTTCACAATGACCGTAGTCCGCCGTGCAAAACGCAGTGAAACTGACGAGCCTGTTTAGCGCGGTAGTGGTTTCGCTGTGCTGCATAGCACGCTTTTCTGTATCTCTCTTCGTTTTAACTTTCTGAGCGTGTTTTTAATCCAAAGATATCATATCTATGTTTTTGGAATCAGGAACCGACAAGGAATAAGATGAAATTGTTTTTAAATCGATTTCGGAAATTTATTTTTAATCATAATTTTTATATTTTTAATTTTCAGAGCTTGTTTTTAATCCGAATATAACATATTTATATGTTTTTGAAATCAGGAAATGATGAAGAGTAAGATGAACGTAAATTTGGATCGTTTTATGTAAATAAAAAAAAAAATTGATAACAATTTTCAGATTTTGACCAAAGTCATTAATTAATTTTTAAGCCACAAAGCTGAAATCAGGGATGAGATTCTTCCGCCAATTGGCGGAATTCCGCCCAAAAGTTCGTTCCCAGGACCATTTTTCTGAATCGTCTAAATCCGTTGAGAAAAAATGGGGGGGGGGGGGGGGGTAGAGTAGTTGTTGTGGTTCCATTGGATTCGATCTGTAAAGTCCTACCTACAACCCTAAAGTCGATTTTCCAGATCAAATCTCCGATAAAATAATGACAACATAACCTCCGTATCGAAGGAAGTGGACCTTCGACCCGAATATGAACTTTCCATTTGGGACTAAGTTTCCCTTTCACCGAGTGTCTTCATTCCGAAAATTCATGAACGGGCCGATTCAGCTGTCGGCTTTAGCCTGCTAAGCAAAGATGGCGTCGGTGAGAACATTGACGGAAAGCGAACATGTTTATGAGAATTGATGTTTTGTTTAGTTTGCACTGGTCTCTGATATTCAGGAATTGCAAGCATTAACTGAACTTGTATATGTGCATCTTAACTGTTTTATCTTTCACAAGCATTTGACAACCTGTACATTTGCTCATAATTATTTTGTAATGGAAACAAATGTTCTGCAGAGTTATGTTGATTTTATGCACACTGTTCTTGCCAAAGTGCAGTAACACTCCTTTGTGGTTTTTCCAGAGCCACCATCCAGACCACAAGGACCCATCAAGGTCCTGAGCACCACCAAAACGTCAGCCACCATCGAGTGGCGCGCTCCAGAGGATGACGGAGGCTTGCCGCTTTCAGCTTACGTGCTGGAGAAGCGCGAGTTCCCTCGCTCCACCTGGAGCCGTGTGGACAAGATCAGTCCCGACATGACCAGTAACACCATCCAGAACTTGACCACTGGGTCAGACTACTTCTTCCGTGTGATGGCAGAGAACAAGGCTGGGCCCAGTCCACCTCTGGAGATGGACAAGCCTGTTAGGATCAAGAGTCCTTATGGTGAGTTGGGGTAAAGGAATGATTTACTTTAACTCGGTCTCAAAGCAGAAATGTCAGTATTGTTCAATGAAGAGCATTAAATCCTGGCATGAAAATGTATTGATAGGAACAAGGGAAGTTTAACTAGATTTAGAACCGGCACGGTTGGCCTAGTGGTAAGGCGTCCGCCCCGTGATCGGGAGGTCGGGGTTCGAACCCCGGCCGGGTCATACCTAAGACTTTAAAATTGGCAATCTAGTGGCTGCTCCGCCTGGCGTCTGGCATTATGGGGTTAGTGCTAGGACTGGTTGGTCCGGTGTCAGAATAATGTGACTGGGTGAGACATGAAGCCTGTGCTGCGACTTCTGTCTTGTGTGAGGCGCACGTTAAATGTCAAAGCAGCACCGCCCTGATATGGCCCTTCGTGGTCGGCTGGGCGTTAAGCAAACAAACAAACTAGATTTAGGCAGCTTAAACAATAATCTTGATATACTATTTTTCTTTTCAAGTTGAACAGAGAAAGTGCAGCAGAGAAATAAAAATCCTTGAAGTTTTGTTGCCAGAGTCATGCATGCTTTAATTTCCACATATTGTAATGATCGTCTAGCCTCATCATTAAAATGCGATCATTCGTGAAACTGAACTTTTCACTATCCCATTGTCATTCAATGCTCCCCAGGTCTTTAACCAACAGTACTTCAGCATTCAAACTCTTATCACACAATTTTCTCTTGACAGATGTGCCATCAGCACCAACAGGCCTGCGCGTGTCCAACGTCACAGATAAATCAGCAGATGTGTCTTGGACCGCTCCGGACAGCGACGGTGGCACGCCCATCACCAACTACATCGTTCAGACCCGCATCATCCCTCGTTCCACCTTCACCACCGTCCAGGAGACGACAGAAACCAAAGTGACCTTGACCGGCCTTGTTGCGGACAGCCAGTACATGCTGCAGATCATCGCAGTCAACGCTGAGGGACAGAGCCTGCCTCTGCAGTCCAGAGAACCCATCTACCTAGAGAAGATCCTCAGTAAGTGTTTGAAAAGTCTCTTTTCATAAGAAGAAAACCTTTGAAATAACTGGACTGCGAGTGTTTGCAAATATGGAGCAATAGCTGAAGGGATTGTGATATGTCAGTAGAGTTTGAGAAATGTGGGTCTTAATAGAGAGAGAGTCCTATAATGGAGGTGAATTTAGTGACACTGTGAAGAAAACATGTGAGCAATTCAGGTCTTGTAGTAGAGGGAGTCTCATATAATGGAGGGTCTTACTAGAAAGGTTCCAATGTAATATTTTCTTTCAACATTGGTCTACTGTCTCTTGTCTGAACGTATGTGTCTTAAACATATTGATACAAAATTGACTAATGTTTGTTAAACTTTAGGTGTTCCTGATGCACCAGCGTCATTGCTGATCAAGAACATCACCAAGGACGGCCTGACCTTGGAGTGGACCCCACCAGAGAACGATGGCGGATCCAGGGTCCGTCGCTACATCATAGAGAAGTCTCTGAAGGGCACAGACAAATGGGAGAAGGTCACCACAGTCGAGAGCTTCAGAACTCGGTGCACTGTCGCTGATCTGGAGCGAGAGAAGGACTACTTCTTTGCTGTGTCCGCAGAGAATGATGTGGGCATTGGCGAAAAGCAGAAGACAGCCAAACCAGTGAAAATGGAAAAGCCTATCTGTGAGTTGAATTGCAATTTCAGTGACGTTGTAGATTGAGGATTAGTCAGCAAGCATTGTTGAATCAGTTTAGCGTTGTTACAGCTAGTTCTCACATCAAACTTAAAATATCATTTTGCTTTCTGATGTGCAATCATTACTTGACTCCACAGGTATATTTTTTGCATGACCCAACCTGTCAGTTGAAAAAAGATAAGGCAACCAGTGACACACTTACTAAACCACCCCACTTTTCTCTCAACAGTCCCACCATCACCGCCTACAGGCCCTCTGGTGATATCAGACGTGACCAAGACCAGCTTCAAGGTCACCTGGAAGGCACCAGAGAAGGACGGTGGATCTCCAGTCACTCACTACTCTGTGGAGAAGCGCGAGACGTGGAAGACAAGCTGGACGTTGGTGGAGCGTGTCCCTGGCGACCGTCTTACCTGCGACCTGCTCCTTCTGCAGGAAGGACAGGACCTTGTCGGGGTCAAGGCCGAGAACGTTGCTGGAGAGTCCAAGCCTCTGGAATCGGAACATGCCATCACACCAATGAGTCCTTACAGTGAGTATGCTTTTTATTCTGATAACTTTTAATAACTCCAAGCTTTTCTTGTTTTTGTGTGTGTTTATTTAAGGAAAAGAAAGACATGAAGGTTTACATAATAGGCTCAAAACCAAGACTTCGTGACATATTTTAAATGGCTGTGGTTGAAGACATAGCTGGAACAACAGAATTTTATCATTTTTCAAGTCTCTAAACTTGCTTTTGGCCCACACAATATGTAATTCCATAGCTATAAACTAATGAATCTCTCCTTGTCTCTGCAGAGAAACCATCAGCCCCAGAATCACTGACAGCAACAGACGTCACAGAAACAGCAGTGTCGCTGAAATGGAAGCCACCTACCAGCGACGGAGGACTGCCGATCAAGTCCTACATCGTCGAGCGTCGCGACAAGCACTGGGGTTCATGGGTTAAGGCCGGAACCACCAAGGGCACAGTGACGACTTTAGATGTGGATGGCTTGGTGACTGGACAGGAGTACTACTTCCGTGTCTCTGCCGAGAATGAGGAGGGAGTTGGGCCAGAAACTGAGATGAAGGAGCTGGTCAAACCAACAAGGGAAACTGGTGAGAATGTCATTTGATTTGGTTTTGAACTGTGGAATTTTTGCAATGGTTGTCCTGATTGATGGAGTCCAATGTAGGGAGCAAAGACAATACAATAAGCATGGTATTTCAAGAATTGATACACAAGTTTACGATTAGAACACAACAATATTTACTCTGTTTCAATTGGGCTGCACAAGTTTACAATCACAACACCACAGCAATAATGTCATTTACAGCAAAAAAAGATAAGTCAGCAGTTGTCTTTTTTCAGTAGAGCTGTTCCAATATTTAATCATTTTGATACAAATGTTAGTGGAATCAACATCTTTGTTGAATGATATGGTTATTATGCCAGTATGATGTACTCATTTTATTGACCATCTATCAAACATATCTTCCAGTTGTTCCTGAACCTCCTACGGGACCCGTCTACTTCAGTCACTTGGATGCAACAAGTGTTGTCCTTGACTGGCGTGCGCCTCGAGATGATGGCGGTGCCCCTGTGCTTAACTACCGCATTGAGGTGTCGCAGAACCTGGACAGAGGTGACCATTGTTGATGGTGACTTGACCAAGACCAAGGCAAAGAACCTGGCCACAGACAAGAAGCACTACTTCAGAATCTTCGCCATCAACAAAGTGGGAACCAGCAAACCGCTTGAGTCGGATGCTGTTACACCAAAGAGGCCTGTTGGTAAGTCACTGTGTCCTTTTTTTTATGTCAATCTCAAGTTGAAAAAGTCTATTTAGTTTAAAAGCAAAATGTTTGTCAGCTTGCGAAACTCTGTACAGTGAAAACTGTCAAATACGGTCACTGGACTTAGCGGACACTCGCAGAATACGGACAGTCAGTCTCGGCACGGACTGCTTTACACTGTAAAACACCTGTACGTTACGGCCACCTCGGCATTACGGACGCGGACACGTATTTTGGGTCCATAATAAGTCATATACCTGCTAAATACGGACATCCACAGCAAGCTGGGAAGTTCGATCGACGAAGAAGACGATAAATCGATCAGTTGATATTAGTCGGTATCTGAGCAGCTCTCGCGAGACACGCTATTTGTTATGCTTTGAACATCGCGAGAACTTCGAACCTTGGCTTGTGCAGCTCGCACGAGATCGTTGTACCGCATGCTTTGCTATGCTCTGAAGTTTGCGAGAGATTACGAGAGCTTGGAATACTGATAGAGTCTATTCTTGGTGAGTGTTTTAAGTCGACGCATTTGATTGGCTGCTAGAGTTCCAAGGCAGCCAATCCAACGCGTGGAACGTGTTCGGCGGAACGGAAGTGAAAGTGTATGAGTGAATGTATCTTCTCTTCGAAAGAGTGATTCGTGTTTAACAAGATGGCAACAAGAAATTCAAATTCAAGAAAAGGAAGAAATGCGCTGACTTTAGAACAAAGGATAAATGTTGTCAAACAACTGGAAAGTGGGAAATCATGCCGAACGATTGCTTAAGAGCTTGGGTGTGGGAGAACGCAGATTTCGAAAATCAGTGTCGATCGGGAAAAAATAATGAAGTTGTGGGAATCGGGAGACGGACGTGCTGACCAGAAATGGGTTTCGAAGAAGACAACCGAATACGAAGAGCTAAATGACGCCGTGTTCGAGTGGTTTTCAACCAAACGTGCGAATCACATTGCCATCAATGGTCCACTCAGACAACGCTGGACAAATTCTTTCAAAAGCTGATGAGTGCAGAATGAAGTGAATGTGAATGTGTTGTATGAATGAGATCCAGTAACTTTTTAACAATTTAAATTTATACAGTTGATATGATAAAAAGCTTTTAAACTTGTTTTACAACAGTCAATATTAAATGTTTCTCTGTTTAATCTAAACAGCTTCTGTTTTTCTTATAAATGTACATGTACATGTGCAGTACTCTCTCTCTCTCTCTCAACTTGACTTTGTCGCGTTTACTTGCACCTGTCTAATAAGGACACCTGCAGAATAAGGACACTTTTGTCTGGTCCCAAGGGTGTCCTTATTTGACAGGTTTTACTGTACCGTATTTGACGGATTACAAGACGCACCGTTTTATAAGCCGCACCCCCGACTTTAAAAAAAAAAATTGGGACGAGCCACGTATAGGCCGCGTCACTATATTAGCCGCCGTCGAAAAAAATATAATCAGATCGTGTCAATCAATCAAAACAACCAGGCAACGAAAGTACGGTATTTGGCAAAATCGGCTCCGAGAATAAACAAGTGAAACAAAGAAGAAAAGTGATAAAGTTTGAAGAAAAATATCACACACACAATTTGTAACCAACACACACATGTAGTCCCGCCCGGAATAAGCTTTTTTGGGATGATTTACGACTTTTGCGCACATTTCGAGCAGACGAAAACACAACATGGCGGCTCTCGCTCCTCCAACTATCGCGAGACACAAAAAAACGAAATCTCGCACGCGCGAGATCCTGATACATCCGATGTTTCTCTGTACGCTATCTTGTCACGACGACTTGTTGACAAACGAAGATTCGCGAAAGAAAGAGAAAAGCGCCGAGTCTTGAGTAGAGAGCTAATAAAGTACCGGTAATCGCTAATCGAGCGAAATGAAAATCCGCGGCGACTTCCATTAGGTGAATGCTATTCAAGTTTAGGTAACGTTTTAGCCGCATCTTTTTATAAGCCGCAATGCGATTATTTTTGAAAAAAAGTCGCGGCTTGTAGTTCATCAAATACGGTACTTTGTGTTGTACTTTGTATTTGTATGTATTATTCTCTTTTCTGTGTTTGTGTTTCTGTGGTAAGTCTTTTTATGCCATACATGATGTCTCATATAATGCTTCCCTTTAGAGCTTCAAAGTTATCTTTTGTTGTTTGTAATTCATCTTAATGAAATTTTCATGTTGTTTTCCTAGGACCACCGGGAAAACCAGTGGGACCTTTGGAAGCAAAGGCCATCACCCGCGACTCTGTCCAGCTGGACTGGAAGCCACCTCAAGATGACGGAGGCTCGCCCATCACTGGCTACATCATTGAGAAGCGTGAGGCCATGCGCATGACATGGAGTCACGCTGACAAGACCACAGACGACCAGACGACGAGGACACTGAAGGGACTTGTCACTGGAGATGAGTTCTATTTCCGTGTGGCAGCCGTCAACAAACAGGGAACCAGTGAGTTCCTGGAGATGCCATCCCCTGTCACTATCAAGAGTCCATTTGGTAAGGTTGCGGTTGGTGTACGGTTATTGTACTTAATGCTTTTGAGTTGCTTATTTGTTTCAAGAGAAAGTTAAGAGACTACATTTGTTTAGTTAGCTGAACACTTTCATCCTGAAGCTTATTAAAAGCCACAAGTGTCCACCAGTCAGTTTGTACAACTGTCTAAAAAATTGCATTTAGTATTACTAAAAGTAAATATATCTTTTTTGACTCACATGCGAAGCAAAAGTGAGTCTATGTACTCACCCGAGTCGTCCGTCCGTCCGGACGTCCTGAAAACTTTAACGTTGGATATTTCTTGGACACTATTCAGTCTATCAGTACCAAATTTGGCAAGATGGTGTATGATGACAAGGCCCCAAAAAACATACATAGCATCTTGACCTTGCTTCAAGGTCAAGGTCGCAGAGGCCATAAATGTTGCCTAAAAAACAGCTATTTTTCACATTTTTGACTCACATGCGAAGCAAAAGTGAGTCTATGTACTCACCCGAGCCGGACGTCCGTCCATCCGTCCGGCCTAAAAAACAGCTATTTTTCACATTTTCCCCATTTTTTCTGAAGTTTTTGAGATTGAATACCTCACCTATATATGATATATAGGGAAAAGTAAGCCCCATCTTTTGATACCAGTTTGGTTTACCTTGCTTCAAGGTCAAGGTCACAGGAGCTCTTCAAAGTTGTATTGTATACATATTTTGAAGTGACCTTGACCCTGAACTATGGAAGATAACTGTTTCAAACTTAAAAATGATGTGGGGCACATGTTATGCTTTCATCATGAGACACATTTGGTCACATATGATCAAGGTCAAGGTCACTTTGACCCTTATGAAATGTGACCAAAATAAGGTAGTGAACCACTAAAAGTGACCATATCTCATGGTAGAAAGAGCCAATAAGCACCATTGTACTTCCTATGTCTTGAATTAACAGCTTTGTGTTGCATGACCTTGACCTTCGGTCACATGTATTTTGGTAGGAAAAATGTGTAAAGCAGTTCTTTGTGTATGATGTCATTGCTATGTCAAGGTCAAGCATGTGAGTCGTATGGGCTTTGCCCTTCTTGTTTTATTATTATTTAGAAAAACACAACTAAGGTACATGAAGACTGTTAACAAATTGTTGAACCATTTATTTCAGCTTCCATGCTTTTAATGATGAAGTATCTGAGAGAGAGAAATAAAAGTGGCTAAGTGTGTGTGTAGCATGTCAAAGCTATATATCCCTCTCTTGATCAGGTGTTTCTGGATGCCATTTCACACCCAATTCATTTTGCTGTTTCCCCAGAACCCGCATCACCCCCTCAAGACCTTGAAGTGTCCGAGATTCGTCGTGACTCCGTGGTCGTCACCTGGAAACACAGCAAGAATGATGGTGGCTCAGCCATCACCAACTACATCGTCGAGAAACGAGAGACCTGGAAGACGTCCTGGGCTCATGTGGACCGTGCGCGCGGAGAGATGACCACTGCAGAGGTTATCTACTTGCAGGAGGGAACATCTTACAACATCCGCATCATGGCCGAAAATGTGGCCGGCTTGTCCGAACCCACAGAGCTGGATGAACCAGTTGTGCCAAAGAGTCCATACAGTAAGCTGTCTGTTTCGTTTGTTTGTCTACTTGTTTGTTGCTCTGTATGTGTATGTTTATATTTGGCTTTATTCATATTTGTCTTTTTGTGTGAAGAATAAGTAAGGGTCAATGAATCAATTTGTAATATTGGAGGACCGCGAGCAGCTGACTGTTGCACATCAATGCACTCATCCCATGGTTTGTTTGTTTGTTTGTTTGCTTAACGCCCAGCCGACCACGAAGGGCCATATCAGGGCGGTGCTGCTTTGACATATATTTGGCTTCATGTCTCACCCAGTCACATTATTTTGACACCGGACCAACCAGTCCTAGCACTAACCCCATAATGCCAGACGCCAGGCGGAGCAGCCACTAGATTGCCAATTTTAAAGTCTTAAGTATGACCCGGCCGGGGTTCAAACCCACGACCTCCCGATCACGGGGCGGACGCCTTACCACTAGGCCAACCGTGCCGGTCCCCATGGTTCCTTGATTCTTTTGGCCAAGTATTAACATTCAGCCACATTGCTTTTGAATTGTTGCATATCCAGATGATTGGTTACATAGTTATAGCAGCTTCTTGTTTTATGTTTGTCAAATGTCTGTAGCTGACTCTAATGTCAAAAACACCAGAGGGGAACCCCCCTTTTTAGACCTCAGCAAGTCTGAGAAAAGCAGGTCTTAAAAAGGAGAAAGTACAAAATAAATGAGGGTAAACTTTCAGAGGTTGGGAACACAATCCCTCATCGTCAAATGTTGAAGAAGAAGAAGAAGAAGAAGGGAACAGAAAATGTGAGGAAACAGGGTCCCAAAAGGGTGGACGTTTTAAGTCTTAAAAGGGAGTTCCACTGAAAAGGCAGTAGCCCAAAGTCAACTGCGCAAAGACTTTTTTTTTTACCCAAAACTCAGTGCTAAAGCTTTGTGCAGCCAGCTTCGCATAGTCGTCTTCGCACAGTTAAGGACAGGCTTAACACCAAGCTCTATTCCTGTGTGCAGAGGTGCCAACAGCCCCAGTGGGACCCCTGGAAGTGACCGAAGTGTACAGCCAGTCTGTCACCATCCAATGGAAGGCTCCGGAGAAGGACGGAGGCCTGTCCATTAAGCGCTACGTGATCGAGCGTCGCGAGGCCAAGCACCAGACGTGGGTGAAGGCCGACTCTATGCGTCCGGGAACGACCTCCTGCACAATTGACAAGCTGATGGAAGGAGGCCACTACGTCTTCAAAATCTTTGCTGAAAACGACGAGGGTCTCAGCCCACCGCTGGAGTCTGACGCTCCTGTCACATGCAGGAGAGCTCCAGGTGAGGGGTTGTAGGACTTATATATGTTGAAATTTCTTGTCCCTGTTAGGAGTTCCTTGGTAGATGTTGATTTTTGGATGTAAATTGTGACACTGACGTAGAGTAGAAGCTGTTGTCGGTTTGAATTTTCGTTGAACTTTCATGGTGTCATCACTTTCCACGCTGTCATCACTTTCCACATTTATTCTTTCAATTCCAAATTTCCCACTCTGTCTTGGACAAAGTAATGGCACCTAGTTTCACTTTCACGCCACTCTTCTTCTTCTTCTTAGCAGGGCAGAATACTTGTGGTCACTCCCATGCGGACAATGTGAATAGAGGTTTGCGTATGTTATTGTTCCTTATCCCACCTTAAAGGTAACCACACTTTGTTGTTGAGGAAACCAGGTGATGTCAATCTGATTCTTTTTCAGTGCAACAGTTGGTAATAACCTAAAACTGTGTCAAATGTTCTGAAACTGGGCTCTAAAATTCTAATTTGAATTGTACTTCTGGGTGTTTTTCTTTTCTGGGAGGAAAACACATACTTTTGTGTGAAGAAGCCAACGCAGACGAGCTATTACTGTACAAATATGACTTTTCATTGAATTTTTTCTTTTTTTTAATAATAATGTAGTGTTTGCTTTACTGTACTATCTCTCTCTCTCTGTCTCTCTGTTTGTCTGTCTGGCTCTCTCTCTCTCTCTCTCTCTCTCTCTCTCTCTCTCTCTCTCTCTCTGTATCTGCAAGAATGAGGCTGGCATTGTCCAGGGTTAGGGGATAAAATTAGGGTTTATTTTGTACATCTCATCGTGCTATGATTGTGCTATTTGCGTGAGTGCAAAAATGCTTTTCATGTCTGTTTCAGATGATGCTTCGTCTGATGCAGATTACTCACCTGGCGGTTCAGAGTCTGATTACTTACCCAGCTGTTCAGAACCAGACAGTGAGGATGAAAGTGAGTAAAAGAACAAATTTTGAAATATACTGAGAAACGTAAGACATTAGCATGGTAAAACATAAGTTCAATTGTCGTTCATTTTCCATAACAAATCACTTTTTTTAGTGCAAC
Organism: Littorina saxatilis; assembly: GCF_037325665.1. Lineage (NCBI taxonomy): Eukaryota > Metazoa > Mollusca > Gastropoda > Littorinimorpha > Littorinidae > Littorina > Littorina saxatilis. The sequence goes on along the minus strand of NW_027127057.1, from coordinate 114,471 downwards.
CATTACCTTGTGTTAGCCAGGTAAACACTGCATGAAGAGCTGGTCTGAAGCAATAACCTTGACCTTCTACAAGAGCAGTACTACCTGTGCGTGGGGTGCCTAAATTCAATTGTAATCTTGTCTGTCTGCAAATTGTTTGGAATTTAAAGTAAAGACTTTGCCTAGTAAGTCATCCTATCTTGTAATTTCCATAAAGAAGTACCAATTTTACCTTTTTACATTTAGTCAAGTTTTGACTAAATGTTTTAACATAGAGGGGGGAATCGAGACGAGGGTCGTGGTGTATGTGTGTCTGTCTGCCTGTGTGTGTGTGTGTGTAGAGCGATTCAGACTAAACTACTGGGCCGATCTTTATGAAATTTGACATGAGAGTTCCTGGGTATGATATCCCCGGACGTTTTTTTCCGTTTTTTCGATAAATACCTTTGATGACGTCATATCCGGCTTTTTGTAAAAGTTGAGGCGGCACTGTCACACCCTCATTTTTCAATTAAATTGATTGAAATTTTGGCAAAGCAATCTTCGACGAAGGCTGGGGTTTGGTATTGCATTTCAGCTGGGTGGCTTAAAAACTAATGAGTGAGTTTGGGTATATTTGGATTAAAAACAAGCTCTGAAAATTAAAAATATAAAAATTATGATCAAAATTAAATTTCCGAAATCGATTTAAAAACTATTTCATCTTATTCCTTGTCGGTTCCTGATTCCAAAAACATATAGATATGATATGTTTGGATTAAAAACACGCTCAGAAAGTTAAAACGAAAAGAGGTACAGTAAAGCGTGCTATGAAGCACAGCGCAATCGCTACCGCGCCAAACAGGCTCGTCACTAATTCACTGCCTTTTGCACTAGCGGCGAACTACGTTCAATTTCATTCTGATGTCTGATTCTACTATGTCACACGCTTTCCTTCTTTGCCACTACTAAAGCAAACGTGTGCAAGATTGTATGTTACACGCTTTGGAGCATGTGCAAGAACGGATTCAAACTCGAAATCGTCCCTCCAAAAGCCCCAAAATGCACACACGACTTTTATTTCTCCTGCTGTTGTCGTGTCTTCTCTTTACAAATTCTTCAACGCTCAGAATACTGAAAACGGCATCCCAGACTACAGTACTGTTTCCATACGCGAGTTTAGCTTCCCTTGGAAAGTGGCTAGCTCAGGAGGCCTGTTAGTCTGAAACTAGAAGGACAGAGTTCTGAACATAGATGACAAAGACCCCGGAAAGAACAAACATTTCGCGGATGCAGACACAGAATGACGTCATGAAGAATGGAATGCTTCAAAAGATACAGACTGACGATGACTGTGACGTCATTCACATATACCGAGACGTCATTCATAGTTGTTCGTTCACTTTCGTCAAAAAGTAGATCTCTCCACAATGGCTGCTCCTGTGTTTAGGTTTATCAAGCGTGAGTACGCAAAACGTTTTTGTTCTCTCCTCTGTTGAAGCTGTGAGACATAATCGCCATTACGAGCTAGTCGTGTGACAGAGAGTGTTCTTGCACACTCGACTGCTGCTGTTTCACTCCGGCGAAAGCCGTCGTGAAACATCTACAGTCTCGTGTGCAAGAAAACTCTCTGTCACACGACTAGCTCGTAATAGCGGGTAATGATTGCTAGCTTTCATGTCTTAAGGGGAGAGGTGACACGAAAAATTTCTACTGGTTGCAATATTTGTATGTATTATCAAGCAAAAACACATAAAAAGACTCTTTTGTGCAATTTTTTTGCCTGTGGATCTTTTAATGGGTAAAAATGCTTGGGGGAAAAAAATTAGTAGTCTACCACAAGTAGATGGGATGTGAAGATCATCGCCGTGTGGTTACCGTCCTTGAAAATCACATTCTGAGAAAATTGCATTTGAAAGTTTGTGAAGTGTTTTGCTGCGCACAGTGAAGACAGATTGACAAACCAAGAGTATGTGTGCATGCGGGTACTTTTCACTGACATTTTCTTATACTCCAAGTGCTCTTCACAATCCCCTATCAGTCCAAAGTTGCACATATGGACATCAGACTGTTGCTATAACACTCAATGAAACATCAAGTACAATGATTATGATCAGCTGGAAAAAAGGCGTGTGGAATTTTACTTGCTACTCTTGATGTTCTCAGTTTTATCGCAGGAGCAGACATATCGGTTTCTGCTAATTCTTGTTTCCATTGCACAAAAAGTGGCCGATTTTTGATCGGAAATTGCTTCGAAGTAAGCATTATTTTTTCCAAAACTCATGGAACTTTGCCTTTAGGCAGGACGTCAGTCGGGCTTCTGCCAAAATAAACTCTAGACATAATGTTTCCCTGACAATTTCAAGGGATTCAATGATCTAGAGGGAGAAAAGTATATACATTTCTTATTGGTGAAATAGAGTCAGGATGAAATCCAAAAGATTTAGCCCAACATTTGATTCACCGGAAAATGCACCTAGTTGTTGCATTCCTTGAATGAGAAAAGTTGGATTTTGCAACGAAGCAAATATCTAAGTCAAAATATCATTGTTTCACCAAGAATGAGATACATGAGTGGGAGATGGGTCCGAAGTTCGATTAGCAGTACTTTAGGATGTAACTGGGACAGTCAAGGTGGAGTTTATGTGAGATAAACAAGGCCTGACGTCCTACCTCAGTACCTGTTATTCAGGCGTCGTGGACTCGACATTCACACCGACCGCTAGCTTATTTTTCTTCGTTGCTCGATCTGCCGCAAGTTGTAACTTCCCCTGCCTCTTGCATGATAGACACCCGCCGAATTTATCTTTTAGAGGCCGAGTTGGGAGAAATATCGCTGTTTGAGACGTCGAACCGATTCGAAATAAGGTTCGCGTGTTTATGCGGATGTGGTGCGCGCGAATGCGCAGAACTACTTCCCGGCTGAAAGTTATTGGAAATGACCAATCAGCGAATAGATTTTCAAAGGTAAAGGTCACTTTCCAAATATGGAACATTTTGCAAGTGAAAGTAGCCTTCGCCAGCTCTTGTGTTGCGGCCGTTGAGGGACACAAACGGGCTTTATTTCCATGACTGTGACATCGTCAACAAACGGAAATTCCCGCTGAGTACGCTGCATGCAATAACTTTGACAAACTCATCGACATGTTGCTGCTGCTCTGCCATGAAAAAAATCGATTTTTGTTATAAGTCTGCATATTTTTAGCATTCACTCACTTTGCAAATCATCACTTTATTGAAAAAAGAGGATGAAATTGACAAAATAAACATGCAGTTATTCTAGGGTGTTCAAACTGCCTAAAAATGATAAAAACCCAAATCACATCATGGGACCATTTTGGATCAAAATTCCGTGCCACCTCTGCCCTTAATCCATGTAGTGTAGTCAATTGTAGGGGTTCCATGGTGACATTGTTATCAGGATGAAAAGAAAAGTTATCTGAAAAATATGATTTATTTCTTTTCAGGTGACGATGATTACGAGGATCAAGTTGGGCCTGGCGTGGAGGGTGAACGGGGCTCCAAGCTGGTGTCTGACAGACAAATGAAAATACAGCTGGAGCTTGTGCATCCGTTGGTGATGTTTCCCTTACCATCGCCCCAGCTACCAGTACATCAGCTAAAGGGGGTAAAACACTGACTCAGAAGAGAAGGCCTGATGGAACAAAAAATCAGAAGAAAATGCCTTGGAAAAAAGAGGAAATTGCTGCAGTTGAGAAACATTTGGCTGCATGTTTTTCAATGAATAAAGTCCCGCAAAAACTTGAAGCAGAAAGATGCAAACAGGCAGAAAGTAGTGTTCTAAAGCACAGATCCTGGAAGGACATTAAATACTGTGTCTACAATCGTCTCAAGCAAATAAGGTCAAAGTAGGTACCCATAATGGTCAGAAGTTGCAAATGAGAGACTGATCTCTTGAGAGCGCTAACTGGTGAAGGGTCAGCTCTAGGGAAAACTTTTGAGTTGAGATTAAAGGCCTTACTCTGTATTTGTAGAGGCAGCTTACATCATCTTGGTTTGCAGCTGGTATTTCTGCCACATGGCATAAAGGAAACTGAAAGTATGGATTGGTAGGTTTGTCAAAATTGTTGGCTGTAAACACAATCCCATGTTGAGAAAAAACAAACACCAAAAACAACACTTCACATCTGCAGGTTTTATTAAATCTTACATTCTTATGTTATAATAATTATGAAAGTCACGACATTGTACATCAAAAAAGAAAGTTGATTTGGCTTGCAAATCTCATCATGCCATATTTAATCTAGCATTTTCCTGGAATATTGTTTTCTTTGATTTGATTTTGACAGACTGTGACACACCTCTAATGAGGAGTCTTAATTTGAAAAAAAAATTCAATCTTTATCTATTAGGGCAAATTCTGTTGAAAAGCTCTTTTTATGCTATTTCTTTGATTGGTTTTTCACAGTGTGGCTAAAGTGTTAAGCTGTCGGCAAAAATCTTATTTTAAGTGGGTTATTTTTATTTTTGTATTTGATTTGCTACAATGAGGCAGTATTCCAGGGAACACCCTAATAGAATGGGTTTCTGAAAAATAATGAGGTTACAATTTATGCCTCCAATTCTTGTGTTGAACAAGGCGTGTGTGTATGTTTTAATTTTTAATTTCTCAGAAATTAAAAGTAATTACTATTACAAAAGGGCAGGTTTGTACATAGAAAGTAAAAAGACTTCTCTTCACTCTTTGGGATAATAGAGAGATTAAGAAGCACTACCACATTCGTTTCGTTGGCATTTTCGGTTGTAAAACGTCACACCTTTTTGAGTACACGTGACTTCCGATCTCTACGAACAGAAATTCGCTTCGCCAAGAGAAACGAAATTCGTAGAATTGGTCATTCTGACGAAAGTGACTTCGGTCGCGTTTTATATTCGAATAGTCATAAAATATGCCTACCTTGTGTAATCGATGTATGCTCTGACATCTTTAGGCGCGATTTATCATTGAAATGTTTTTAAAAATCAAGTTTAAAAAGCCGTAAAGCAGGCTTGAATTGGGTAAGTGAGTGACTGAGCAGACGAAAGAAATTTCAAGATGGCGACCCAAACATCAGGCCGACTCAACTTTTCAGTTGGCTGGTCAAGCCGCCTAGAGGAGAAAAATGCATGAAGCAGTTAAAGTTTATGATGTGTTGAGTTGTGGCCTGAGTATCTGATGCGTTTCAGCAGAAGTGAGGCAGCTGGTATTATCTGATCGACACTTCTGAACCGGTGCGACCAGCGAAACAAAATTCTTCTGTCCTCTTAACCGCTGTACTAGCGACACATGGTGTTCCCCCGCCGAGTGTCTTTTGCAACCACGAAAATGCCAACCATATGAATGTGGTAGCCCTTCTTAAAGTCTCTAATGTAAAAAAAAAAACTAAAAAAAACCTGAGAGAGTATGATTGTAATGTTCACTAAAATGCATGACTTAAATTTTAGTTGCTTTGCCTTGAGAATCTCAGCATGTTATTTGTAAGCTAGAATTTTGCTGAAATATTAGTTTCTTTGATTTTTGTTTTGTTTGTGTTATCATTTTGCTTTGTTTATTATTTGATTTGCTACAATTAGATTTATTTGAGTGAACACCCTGTCAGAATGGGTTTCTGAAAAATAATGGGGTTACAATTTCTGCATCCTATTTTCATGTTAAAATAGACGTTAGTATGCAGTTTTGATTTTATCCAGCTTTTTTTCTGTGAAATTATTTGTAATACTTATTAAGGGCAGTATTGTACATAGAAAGTAAGAAAAGAAAACACAACTCTTCACCCTTTGGGATATGTACGGTTGAAATGCAAAACTTACATTTCAGTTGACTTGGCTTGAACATCTCGCTGTGTTATATTTTAGCTAGAATTTTGCTGAAATATCATTTTCACTATTTTATTTTGAAGGACTGTGTCACACGTCTTGGCGGGAAAATCTCCTATCGTAATACTGTGAGGGGAAAATCTGTTTAAAATTAACTATATTTATGTAATGTTTCTTTGCTGTTTGAAAATATGTAACTAAAGTGTTCAGCGGTCAGCAAAAATCTTATTTTAAGGTTTTTTTGGTGTATTTGTTTGATTTGCTACAATAAGGGTGTGCATTCAAGTGAACACTCGGCCAGAATGGGTTTGTGAAAAAGAATGTTACAGTCATGCATCCAATTTCTATGCTGACATTTTTTTGCATGGGTGTTTCTTTTTTTAAATAAACTTCAATCAATCTTATGTTTTTAGTGATAATGTGATAATGTGTATACACATTTAGGGCTGTTTTTCAGTATTAATAACATGTTCTGTTTGATTAAGGGTATTCAGCTGGTATTTCCTTGTTTTTACTACCTATTTTATTCATGTTTTTATTACTTAATCTGTTGTAATGTATGTTTGATGGTGTATGCTTTTAATCAAGCGTTGCTGACTATGAATGTAGATGTAAATGCTTGTATAACTGTGTTTGAATTTTAAATGTGTCAAGCGCAAAGAGCATAATTGTAAAGTTATGATGTTGCGCTATATAAATGCTCATTTATTATTATTTAAGTTATTGAGACATCCCAGTGCACTAAGGGATTTATAGAGCAAATCGAGAAAATTCATTATTGAACGAAGCGCATAGCGCTGAGTTCAATAATTATTTTCGAGATTTGCTCTATAAATCCCTTAGTGCACTGGGATTGTTTCAATAACGATATTGTCAGTACCGCCAGAGAAAAAAGAAGATTAAAAACGCACATTTTGCAACGCGCATTTGGATAGGCGTAACTGTGTGGTCAGGTTTGTGTCACTGGATCTACTTTTGTGTAGGCTGTCTCAAGTGTGTCGTGTTGTTTTAATTTCTGTTGGTAAATTCCAGTGAAGTGTTAAGCTAAAAATTGATGACCTTTCACAGAGACCTCATTTAAACTCGGAGAAAGGACTGTACTCTTAATTATTTGCGATTCGAAACCTTCATCGAGCTTCGACAGATTGACTGTGCAGAGTGTTGCCCCTTGAATTGACTCCGGCCAAGGCCACGGTTAGCTGAGACTCGGATTTTCAAAGTAAATGTGGTATGTTTCTTCTGTTGTATCTTCACTCATCGGGGAGACTGGTACTATTATATATGAACCGTAAGAATGCTGTGAACCCTACACGTAGTATGTCCCCATCGTTTGCTTGTTCACATTTGCCCAACATGTTAATTTGCTGCGAGGTTTATGTCGTCTGCTAGGGCGGCTAGGGCAAGCGAACCACGGCACTGCACTGCAGTCTCATTTCAAAAACAACAATTGCTCGTCTGCACGCATAAGGCAGGCTGGTAATAAGTTTTATACATGGTAAGAACGTTCTTAACCCTACACGTTTTCGATTCCGATTGTTGTTGCCTTGAAATAATAATTCGGAAACCATTCATTTACTGAACTGATGCAGTCGTATTTCAGTGTAATCTAGTCTGCTACGTATATATATTCCAAATGCTGATCTAGTTCAGTGGTACGTTCTCGGAATAACACGTGTGTTTTCTGTTAGCTGCTGGGAATTGTATACTAACTCATCATTTGGTAATGTGGATAATAAGCTACGGCATAATTATGAGAAGATTCTTCGCAAGTCGAAACTGAAAAATAGACACAGCGGGTTCTATTTTTAGATAGTGGCAACTGTGGCACAGGCACATGCAATCTGTCAGAAAAAAACCACTTCTGCTTTAATTGAGAAGCAGGAATTTATAGTATTTTGGTATTGTGGAGAATATAAGCTACATGTCATTAATTAATTCTGAGGATGAGAGCACAGTCTCGCTTAGGCAAAGGGCGGAAGAATACGCTCTGTGGAAAAGTTAGCGCACTCCAAGAGTGCGCTAACAGTTTTAGCGCATCGCCATTAGCCAATCAACTGGTTCACATCAGTCATGTGACACCAGTACTTACTGACAATTATTATTATTATGTTCTGTGAAGCTATTTTTAATGTAACTTTTTGTTTGTTTCTTTCTTTTTTTTCCCTTTTTTTTGTAGTTTCCTACTATTCACAAGACACTAGCACTCTTTAATGGTGTTTTTTTCAGGTTAGATTCATTTTTATTACAGGATACATTTTGCCAAGCCACTTGTACTTCCTGTTTTGTCAGCTTATGTCAGTCTTGCATCAGTCAACAAGAAAGTTAACAGGGTCCCTAACAGAATGGGGTTCTGAAAAGTAATGAGGTTACAACTTACGCCTCCAATTCTTATGTTGAAATAGACGTGTGTGTGCGTTTTGATTTTCAATCTATCTTGACGTGTTCTGTGAAATTATCAGTGATCATTACTACAAAAGGGCAGTATTGTACCTAGAAAGTAAAAAAAACAACCAACTCTTCACTCTTTGGGATAATGTAATGTTTACTGAAATGCACGACTGAAATTGTAGTTGCTTTGGCTTGAGAATCTCATCATGTTATGTTTTAGTTTTTCTGAAAAAAATATTAGTTTTTTTGATTTTGAAATGCCATGTTTTATTGTTTTGTTTTGTTTATTTTATTATTTTGTTTTGTTTGTATTTGATTTGCAACAGTGAGGCCTTATTTGTGAGTGAACACCCTTTCAGAAAGGGTTTCTGAAGATTAATGGGGTTACAATTTTCTGTTTTGGCAGCTTATGTCAGTCTTGCAACAGTCAACAAGGAAAGATTGCTCTTGTGTGTGAAAAGGATTTAAAAAAAATATTCTATTTAATTGTTTTAAATTTTTTGTTTAGCATACTGTAATGTCATGGATCACAAGTAGATTAAACTTTTTGACGAAAGAAATCTCATATGGTTTGTTGTTATTGTTGGAGTTAGGAGAGGTACTGCTGTATAGCACAGAATTGTCCATGATCCGTTTGAACGATTCAAGTGTACTCAGTATACTTACCTTTTTTTCTTATGTTGAATAAAACACACCACGAAAAACCATGGATGCAGTCTGTACTCATTTCAGTGTATGATATCACAATGGGCAGCAAATGGTTCTATATCTTCCTCCTCCTCCCCCTCCCCCACACACAGATCTATGAACAATTTCCACATAACACCTGCTGCGAACTGGACACGAATCCCAAAACTATTTGCTTTTCAAAGTGTTCATAGTAACCTGACAAAAAAACATACTTACCTTATATTGGCCAGTTGTCAGATTTGTATTTCAGGTATGAAGCAAATATTTTTCGGGTTCGTGTTCAGTTAGTCAAATATGGAACATTTGGTTCTATTATGTGAACTGAAGGATTTATGTAATAATCATCATCAAACACAATCTAAAACCTACAAAAAGAAGGCAAAAGTCAAAGTTCTTGCATGATAACAGATCAATTATCCACCCATATCCTTTGGGGTTTATGGAAAAGAAAGTATACAATCATTTCAACAAATACCACAGTATTAATTACAAGAATATTTTTTGCACATTAAAATGCATACATAATGCAAAATGTTCAAATCGGATAACTATACAGTCCACACACAAAACATTCACACACGTTGGACCAAGCATAGATATCCCTTGACAGGATCGCCAACTCTGCGCGCGCGCCAACGCTGGCTCTGTTTCGAACTCCCGTCTGCGGCTGCGAGAGGTTTTGACAGTAACTTTACTTCCGGTGCAGTCTTTCAACACATGGAGAAGAAGGAGAATTTCGAAGGGGAGGTGGAGTTTGTGGCTGAGGTATGTGAAAAGCAAACAAAGCAATACAAAAAGATCATTGCTGATGATTGAAATGAGTCATGTGAATCAACAATAAAGATTGATTGTGGACGGCACGTCATTATTTTTGTTTTTAACACTTGAAACGCGAGAGCATCTGACACACTGGTAAATCCGAAGCTGTGCACTCAAGCTGATCAGCAGATCGTTTTTCTGCAGAATTCTCGTTCACATCGGCCACTATTTTAGCTCAGCGAACCGACAAATTTGCAACAGAACAATTTCTGAATGTTAGAAATTCGGCTGTAGATTTATAGATACCCTTTCTATTCCATGGTTGTTGTTTTTTCAGGGGGAAAGTACCGACATCTCAATCGCTGAAAAGATGACAGCATCACCACAAAAGAAACTCCAAGAATTGCCAAAAGTAAGTAAAAATATTGACAGATCTATGTAAAAGACTATGAAAATTTAGAACTGGAACAACAGATATTCAAGAAATAACCGATAAGTGATATATTATAACTGAACCATTGATTGATTTGAATGTACATCATGCATGGAAGTTAAAAATGGTGCAGGAACGGAAGTCAGATCAACACATCAAAAAGATCAGTGCAATATATTTGTTTTCTTTCCCCTCCAGCATAATTCTGTTTTGATATATGCTTGATGTCTTCTGTTGTTTTTAAATTCATTGTCACTTCTAAATTGCATGCTTTATTGCAGAACGCTTGTGCATGATCTACCAAGAATGACAACTGCCTTTCGCCGGAGCTCAGAGGGCTTGTCGACCAATTCAGTAATTGAAAAGTAAGTTTTTGAGTAAGGCGATATAAAAAAATCAGCTTGCAAAGTCCCAGTACCTGAAAGATCACTTTCATTCATAGTTTTCGAGCAAAAATACTGCTTCGTTGCACAGAGAGGCTACTGTTTACAAATATTTTAGGTACATGCCTGCCACTACAATATTTCATGTGTTTTTTAGGATCATTGATAGCACATGTCATAGTTGAAAGACATGATAAGGATTCATGAAAGTGGTTTGTCAACACGTTCTATAACGACAAATGGAATAAAAAATTTAATATGTTCACATCCATTCATGTAAAGTGTAGTTTTGGGTTGTTGTCGTGTGTTGTTGGTTTTGATTGTGTGCATGCATCTACATCTTCAGTTTCACTCTTGGGTTGATTTCTGCTATATTTGTGTGTTGTTTTATTTATAATATTTTATTTTCTGTGTTTTAGGTGCAGATCTGGAAGAGAAACTTCTGCTTCTTCATGACTGCCTAGTTCCCTGAGGCAAGGTTGGGAATGCTGCCAAGGAGAAGGCGTGGGCCAGGTACTACTCTGCTTTTTCAACCCAGCATTCAGGCATTACTGAGTTGACAGTATCCCCTGCAGTTTCAGCCTGGATTGCCTTGAACATGTTTATACTGTTGGTGTCTTAAAGGCCTATGAAGAAAAACTAGGGAACCAGTAAGTGCATTAGAAATCAAAGAGGATGAAGAGGACAATGCAAAGTATGTTGGAGGATGTGTTGCCAAAAAGCTAAAACAGAGAGTTTGGTGTCTCCAAAAGAGTGCGTACAGAGATGAGAAATTGCAGTGTTTGGAAGCCCTGACTTGCGCACCTGAATCCTACAGTGAAAAGAGTGAAAACACCCCTGACATGACAAGCATGCTGAACAAGGGCAAACTGACCTTTGTCAAGCCCAATGTATTGCAGATGTGTCTGTCCATGCAACACAAAGCAGAAATCTTAAACAGAATGAGGCAAAGCGTTGATGATATCAAATAACCAAAGGGAAGTAATTGCTCTTTATTCATACGACATGACCGTGTAATAGAGTAAGCGAGAGTTGTACAAAACCTTTTCTCCTGGCACCTGAGAGAATAACAAGCATTGAAATATACAAGCGACTTTCATCCTCTCGTGCCAGGAGAAAAGGTTCCGTACAACTCTCGCTTAATCTATTACACATGTCGTATGCATAAAGAGCGATTACTTTACTTCCCTTTGGTGATTTGATGTCCATGGAACATATTTTCTGGGAAACCTGTGCATCAACACACAGGCAAAAGCAGATGACTTTATTGAACCATGCAGGAACAGTGATGCTGTTCCGGTGTGTTTTTATGACACTTTGTATTCATTTGATCTTTCACAAGCTGTTCAAGAAGACACTTTGCAAAATGTTCTGTTTTTTTTTTAAATAAGACTCCACCACAAACTGAAGACAATGATGGACAAAATGAAATGTACATGGAAAGAAAAGACTGAGGAAAAAGCTGAAAACATGCAATGTTGGACAAAATGAAATGCACATGGAAAGAAAGGAGTTTGAGGAAAAAGCTGAAAACATACAATGTTGAGAACAATCAGGAAGGATCTCTGTAGTGTGTTGTGTATGATCTTTCTTCATGCAGTACAAACTATCCCATCTGATCAAGTGCATGTACATTGAATTTGAACTTCTTGATTGTTGTCTTAGGTGTCGATTTTTTGTGTTAAAATCTGCTGTCGTTAAAATGTACTTCTCTTCCTATTTGGTTCAGTATTGTATCACATGGCTTGTTCAGTGCCTGTTCTGTATTTTCATGAGTCCATGTAAATTTAAGTCTGCAACATGAAAAATTTAAACATATTCATTTTATTTATTTATTTTATTTATTTATTTACGAGGATTTATATTGCGCACATATCTCACCACACAAGGCGACTCAAGGCGCATGTTACCTATTAATGCCGTGTGAGATGGAATTTTTTACACAATATATCACGCATTCACATCGGCCAGTAGATCGACTGCCTTTAGGCGCTGCATCCACCTTTCACGGCCTATTATTCCAGGTCACACGGGTATTTTGGTGGACATTTTTATCTACGCCTATACAATTTTGCCAGGAAAGACCCTTTTGTCAATCGTGGGATCTTTAACGTGCACAAACCTAATTCCTTTATGTACTTGTTCAAAATATAATTTTGACAGCGATATATTTTGCAAACAGTTTTCATTTCAAAATCAATTGTCAGCCACTTGATAAATGTCTTGCATCGATGCGTCTGATTGTTTTTATGTTGACCACTATGTACACCGGAATTTGCTTTGCTTTCCTAATAGAACATGTTCAGTCGCATACCAGCAACACTTTGTTATAACCTTGAATGGTTGAAAACAACGTTAAACACCAAATAAAGAAAGAAAGAAAGAAAGCAACACTTTGTTAACGTTTGAATGGAATTGGAAGTTGTATGAACTCAAATAGAGCATATGTATCTTTGGTCACAGTGACACACACCATACAGTGACAATTAATGCAGGGCCGGACTAGGGCTACGGGGGGGGGGGGGGGGGTTATGCAACCCCCCCTCCCCAACCTAAACATGTACCTCACTTATTTAAAAAAAATGTATTATTGTTTATTTTATGCCGTTTCATGCAAGGAGCGACCATTTTCCTATCTCAGAATATGACCTACCCTTCCCCTGACCCCCACAAGGGGCAGAGGAACATCCCCCTGGACCACCACTGGCAACCCCCCCCCCCCCCCCCCTCCTCTTTGCTTAGTCCGGCCCTGTAATGTACCAACATTCACTATCTCACTCAGTCTCAATTCGCACAATTTGACACAAGAAAGATTCCTATTCATACACATGCATATATTTAATCAATGAAGTAGATACATTCTCAAACAAAGTTTCAACATGTTGCACCCAAATTAAAGCATAAATTCTTGTGACATTTAATTTAATTAATTAATTAACGGGAATTAATCAATGCTTTAATTTGGGAGTTTGAAATTTGTTGCAATAATTTCTTGGTCAAGTTTATTTACATTCTCTGCTAAAGAGCTTTACAGTCAAATCCAATTTTCCACACCTAACCTATAAAACACAACATTCCAAATGGAAAAAAAAAAAAATCATTCTCTTGGCTCAGAATTGGTGTTGATTAATTGTAACACAAAGCGATTTACTGAAAATGTTACTTGTCACTCACTTCAACACTGTCGCCAAGCCAGTCTAAACTGCAGCACGCTGCTTCAGGAGGGACTTTTTCCTTTACACTTTAAATCCAAACACCATCGGCTGCGTAGAAAAATCACTGAAAATGCTGACTCAAAGTCAAACCTTAACCAAGCTGGCCTCCAGGCTCCAGCACAACAACCTTAACCACCTGGTTCCCCTCGTTCTTCGCGAGGCACCATGACTCGGGAAGCTGCTGTACATCACGACACAGTTCTTCAAAGTTGTAGTTGCAACAACCTCTGGCAATTCTGGTGCGGGACGGAATGTCTGAAAAAAAGCAGAACAATAAACCCTTAGTAAAACTAAATTTCTAGAGAAATAAGTCTAACTGTCCATACAAATAGCTGGATGATAGCTATTAATGGCAGTTGATAGACGTTTGAAGTTGAACGATTTGGTGGAGAATAGGTCGACAAGCTCTCTGAGCTCCGGTGAAAGGCAGTTGAAAGGCAGAAAGAACAAGCGTTCTGCAATAAAGCATGCAATTTAGAAGTGACAATGAATTTAAAAACAACAGAAGACATCAAGCATATAGACTATATCAAAACAGAATTATGCAAGAGGGGAGAGAAAACAAATATATTGCACTGATCTTTTTGATGTGTTGATCTGACTTCAGTTCCTGCACCATTTTTAACTTCCATGCATCATAGACCTATCAATGGTTCAGTTATAATATATCACTTATCGGTTATTTCTTGAATATCTGTTGTTCCAGTTCTAAATTTTCATAGTCTTTTACATAGATCTGTCAATATTTTTACTTACTTTTGGCAATTCTTGGAGTTTCTTTTGTGGTGATGCTGTCATCTTTTCAGCGATTGAGATGTCGGTACTTTC
>NW_027127057.1:0-90000 GCF_037325665.1 Littorina saxatilis | reverse complement strand
CAGTCCATGTCACCCAGCACAAAGACGTCGCTGTAGGTGAGGCCGCCCTGCCCGTGGGGAGCGTTGTCATCGCAACCTGAAACATCACACACACCGTCAACATCACATCGTCGTTGTGTAATATACATCCACACCGACTGCAACAACTACAACAACAACACCAACAACAACAACAGCAACGACGACGACGACACCACCATCACCAGCAACAACAACCACGACACAAACAACAACGACGACCCATGTCTAACTTCCGCACCAACACCGGCTGCAGCAACACGTGAACAGAGACTACAACTACATCAGCAGCACCACAACCACCTGAAAATAGGAAAAACAATTTTATATTATTTAGGGTTCAACACCTCACCTTGGCAGACTTGTGACGATATTATGTAACGACGTCACAGTAAATGACGTAAATATCAATGTTTCTTGTAAGTTTAATGACGTCATCGAAATGTTGTACACCGACCTGACTGACACTTACTGCATTGCGAGAGAGAGAGAGAGAGAGAGAGAGAGAGAGAGAGAGAGAGAGAGAGAGAGAGAGAGAGAGAGAGAGAGAGAGAGAGAGAGAGACAGACAGACAGACAGACAGACAGACAGACAGACAGACAGGCGGACAGACAGACAGACAGACAGACAGACAGACAGACAGACAGACAGACAGACAGACAGACAGACAGACAGACAGACAGACAGACAGACAGACAGACAGACAGAGGTGTACTGACCGACACGAAGATCTCGCAGCATGTCTGCCACCAGCTCCCCGCACCGTGCACACCGCCATGGATAGTCACCCTCATGTCCCTGTCTGTCACCGCGGTAGTCATCATCATAGTGACCAACCGTCAGGACAGGTGGGCCGTCGCACGGTGCGGACACTGGCGGCCTGGTGTAGGCCGGGACCGTTCCATCCTTCATATCGTCAGCCTGCTCCACCTCTCTCACCACAGCAGGTGGGCTTCTCAGGGGCTGTGTCAGTTTGCGGACGTAACGCTCCATGTCGGCAGGTACATCTAGCTTAACACCTGCTGCCCACAAGGTGAACCGGACGTGTCGTTGTTTTAACGCCCGGTAGATCTCTGCGATGACGTCACTGTAACAGAACAGACAGGTGTGTCAGTGTGTAGAAACAGAACAGACAGGTGTGTTATAGTTCTCACAAAACTCAGTTGTTTTAACGCAGTGTAGATCTTCGTGATGACGTCACAGCAACAGAACGGACAGGTGTGTCAGTGCCTGATTACACCTGGAATTACGAAACTGATAAAACAAAACAAAAACGCCTGGCAAAAAGGAAGTCACAAAGATTGCTGTTCAGGATAAGAATCACAGTGAACCTGAAATGAAATGACGCAATGATTAATAATGACGTAAACAGAATGACGTTATTTCGCTCCACTCTTCGTTACCTTGACCAAGTTTTTCCAATGGCAGACAAAGAAAGGGTGGCGCCTGATCGGACAGATTTATAACATCACTGATCAGTACACACTGCAGTGACAGTTGCTGAATTCACATTCTACATCTAATAAACATGCCCCAGTCTATTATTCAAACTTCAAAATAAAGAGCCATTACTTCTACATACATCTTCCGATTTTCTCGACCAAAAGCCCAGGAATGACCTTGTTATAAAACAGGTGTGAATATAATAACATTTGTGAATTATCAGACTTCCTTCCAACGAACACGACCACACCGGCCAACACAAGAGTGACAGGAGGCAGTGTTAGATTCAGTGTACAGCGTCATTCTTACCACTCAGCCTCATCGGCCAGGATGTGCACGCGTCCGTGTGTCTGTGCGTGTTGACACAGCTCCTCCACCCAGGCCTGCACTTTCTTCTTGCCTTCCTCTGTCCAGTCACCATCCTCGTCCAGTTCCTCCGCCATGTTGACGAGCTGCACGCTGCCGGCTCCCTGTCCGGCAGTCTCTCTCACCTGATGACCCACAAGGTAAGCAGCAGCAGCGCCATCATCACTCGTCTGAAGAACGAAGACGGTGCCGCAGCCCTTCCTCAGCAGAAAATGTCCCTTCAATATCAAGACTACGCTTTTTGAAGTGCCCGTCGGGCCCCAGAGGATCCTCACGTCGACGTCGTCGTCGTCTGGCGGCTCCTCCAAGACTTGAAACTGCTGCGGGAACAGAGCGATGCATGTCATTGGTCGACCATGCTCCATTCCAACAGCGTGAACAAGATGGCCCTGGGTCCACAGCTGTAGTCTTGGCTGTCTGCTGAGGAATAGCTCAACCGTTGTCAGTGGTATGGAGAATCTGTCATCATACACATTCACACATTATTAGGTATATCACACACACACACACACACACACACACACACACACACACACACACACACACACACACACACACACACACACACACACACACACACAGTTACACACACACACACACACACACACATACCGTTACACACACACACACACACACACCCACACACAAGCACACACACACACACATGCATGCATGCATGCATATCAATCAAAGCAATAAACAAATCAAAGCAAGTCAAACAATCACCACAAAGACCACGAACAAAAAAACATCCACACAAAAACACAAACAGGGATAGACAGGGCGAGATCAAAACAGAGAATTCGTAACAAGAAACAAGAAAGAGAGAGAGAGAGAGAGAGAGAGAGAGAGAGAGAGAGAGAGAGAGAGAGAGAGAGAGAGAGAGAGAGAGAGAGAGAGAGAGAGAGAGAGAGAGAGGACAGAGACAGAGAGAGAGAGGGGGGGGGGGGGGGGGAGAAAGAAAGAAAGAAAGATAGATGACGTTAGGTCAAGTAATAACAAACGTGCGTGCGTGCGCTTCACCGATATGATACAGCTATGCAACGTACCTGGCAACCAACTGTGTGTAGGTAGCTGTATCCATGGCATGGTCCCCGCCCTCATTCCGTTCAAAGCTTGCCCTCCACCACGCGTCGAGCCTTGTCTGGTCAGCCATATCGTCCTCACAAAGACATATCTGGCTGACATTCCGACCTGGCTCGACGCTGAGGCCTTCCTGCAACTCCTGTAACTGAGATCAACACACACGGACTGTAAACAATGCGGGAAATGGCACAAGGGATGGTTTAATACACGATGCACACAAAGACAGTGTAACATTAGGCCTACCTGAGTTGCAAATCTCTTCATTCCTGCTTTAGTGTTTACCAGCCTAAAAGACAACTTTCTGGACAAAAGCAAACCATCTTTTCGGAAAAGAGTTTCCCGTTTGTGGTGACGCGCATTAGGCTACGTAAAGTACAAGTGACGTCGTTTTCGCGACAAAAAAATGACGTCTACTATTCAAGGTCACTGTTCTTAGAGCTCCAGTAAAAAATAAAAAGCAAATGCTTATTCGACTCGCCTTCGTCTTGTCCCACAACAATGTAACCCCCCCCCCCTTTTAGGATCCCCCCTCCCCCATGGAAGACTCCCGCCACCACCACTCCCACAAGAGTCCCTCCCTTCTTATACAACCACCCCCTTTTATGCCTGACCTCCCCCAATAAGACCCTTTGTTTTGTTTTTGTTCATAACCTCTGTAAGTTAACCCACATTTTAAGACTTAACCCCAATAAAAAAATAATTAAAAAAGTCCTCTTTCAGCTTCATAAATTAAATGTTCAAGAGAACGTTGGCATCAGAATAATCGAAAAAAACTTGATCAAAAGTGTGACCTGTAATATTCCAGATATGTTCAGTGGTGATCATCTTGTCCAGCAAACATGTCCATGCTATTACTGTGAACATTTACGAAACAAGCTACATTTTGGTCATGTCTGCTGATTAATAACACCTACAATTGTGTGAAATATGGAGGCTTTGTTACCCAAATATCTGAAAGAAACTAAACTTAAAAAGTTGATGAGCATGACCCCGCTGTGACCCCAACATTTGACAAAGGTCAATCAAATCGGGGTCAAATCGGAAAATTATTAAATACCAGAAGTCTGCAAATGTCTTTTGTTCGGACATACGGACGGACACTGCACACAGTGTGTGGACTAAGAGCATAGCGCTATGAACTGGCCCTTACTTTACGTTGGTGAACAAAGGTCTCTCTCTCTCTCTCTCTCTCTCTCTCTCTCTCTCTCTCTCTCTCTCTCTCTCTCTCTCTCTCTCTCTCTCTCTCTCTCTCTCTCTCTCTCTCTCTCTCTCTCTCTCTCTCTCTCTCTCTACTTCTCTCCTGCGTTCGTCCGTTTTTGCGTGTGTGAGCGAGTGTAGGTCAAGAGTTAACTTACATCGCTCATGTTTAGCAGCACCTCCTCCAGACAGCGTCTCGTTGTGTCGGGCAGGACAATGGCCTGGTGGAGGGCTGGCTGTGTTACCAGGTCACCCAGAACAGAGCGCCTCACAACATCTCTGGCTTGCTTCAGGTAGGCAGCGGCCTTCTTTAGTTCTTCTTGAACTGCAAGGGGGTCGTCTTCTGTCTGAGGTATGATTGCCGCCATCATTATCCCACGCTCGCGATGTATGACGAGCAGGTCAACAAAGTCCTCCTTCAGGTTCAACGGCTCTGCTTTGACGCTGTTCGTGTTCCTGGCGGCTGCACCAGTATAGATGCTTTGGGTATTAGCACCATATACACCAAATTTAGCTTGGGTCAGAATTACCATAATTTCTTTTTCCCTTGCGGCTTTGTTCTTTATCTGATTCATGCAGTGGTGGACATTTTTCAGCACTCTGTCTATGCGGACAGTGTCCCTGACCTCTCTACTCTCATCTCTGTCTATTTGTTGCTGTGTTTTCAGTACCTGGATTCGCTCACCTTCTCCGATATATGCCATTCTCTCTTGCACAGTGTCCATGTGAGCCGGGGGGATTATGTATGATTCGCTCTCAAGGTGAGGGAACCAGGCGTTGAGAAACTCTCTCTGGAATCAAAGACATGATGGTGTACTGCCTGCTCACTTCTAGTACCATTCACAACCTACGTCAACTATGAAGACGGTGAAAATACGGACACCAAATAGGGACTTATGTCTCGTTGGTGGTTCACACAATATTTGCCTAGAACACAGCAGATAATTGTTTAAAAACAGTTGTTCTATGGTGTAAATTCAAAATGAAAAACAAAAACAAGGAAAACAACAACAACAACAACAACAACAACAACAACAACAACAACAACAACAACAACAACAACAACGTAACACAAAAAGAGTAAAACTAATGATAATGCACCTTATTCATTTTAAACATAACTTCAATAAGTCTTAAAATATGAGGTTTCGTTGTTTTTTTTCTGAGATGAATTTACCTCATGGTCTGACAACCTTAACACTTGGTCCTCTGATTCCTGTGATCTTGCCATCAAGGGCGGGGCAGGAGAGACAGCCTGGTTCCCCGGTGACCCAGAGGTACTGCACGGCGGAGCACATTCCACAGCCGGTCCCTGTGTGATGTGCATGATATAACCGTCACTTCTGTCATAGCACTGTTCATATATGTAATGATCATGATATTACCGTCATTTCTGTCATAGCACTGTTCATATATGTACTATGCATGATATTACCGTCACTTCTGTCAAAGCGATGTTCATATGTGTGGTTTGCATGATATTACAGTCACTTCTGTCATAGCGCTGTTCATACGTGTGGTTTGCATGATATTACAGTCACTTCTGTCATAGCGCTGTTCATAATTATGAGTTGTGTGCATGATATGACCGTCACTTCTGTCATAGCGATGTTTATATGTGTGGTTTGCATGATATTACGGTCACTTCTGTCATAGGGCTGTTCATGATTATGAGTTGTGTGCATGATATGACCGTCATTTCTGTCATAGCGTTGTTTTAGATAGTGACTCACCTTATTGTCATGCAATACGTATTGATGTGAACGTAAATATGTATGTATGTGAACGTGTTTCCTCACATGGTACTCAGAAAAAAAATTCAAACATTATTTTATTTTCCTGTGCGTTTGTGGGCCAAAACGCCCATGTACACTCATGGTTTTGCACAAAGAGGATTGTATGTGCTTGGCCGTATGTTCCGTCGGCCATATACTTATACTCTACTCTGTGTCGTGGGATGCATACTTGGTATTTTCATGTTTCTATAATTCACTGACATGGATTTCAGGATCTTTACCATTTTTACCTGGTTTTGTACCACACAATGGGGGGAGGGGGGGTGGGGGCAAGCAGGTATGCAAATAAAGTGACCCGGGAGATCGGAACATCTCTTCTCTTTATCAAGCAGGTGGCGGGGTTCCAAACACTCAACCATCAACTTGGCTGTTGCGATCGTCATCAATGAGGAATGTTCAGTCTATTTGCGTGTATCGACACTGAAACGGACAATGCATGTATACGACCCCCAACAAATTGACAGATTAGATCGGCCGTGTAGGAGCTGAGGGGGACGGGAGGGGGGCAGGAGAGACAGAGACAGACAGACATCGACAGAGATATACAGACAGAGACAGAGATAGACAGACAGAGATAGACAGACAGAGACAGACAGACAGAGATAGACAGACAGAGATAAACAGAGATAGACAGACAGAGATAAACAGAGATAGACAGACAGAGATAAACATAGATAAACAGACAGAGATAGACAGAGATAGACAGACAGAGATAGACAGACATAGATAGACAGACAGAGATAGACAGACAGAGATAAACAGAGATAGACAGACAGAGACAGACAGACAGAGATAGACAGACAGAGATAGACAGAGATAGACAGAGATAGACAGACAGAGATAGACAGACAGAGATAGACAGACAGAGATGGGTTGGTTGGCTGGTTATTGTTTGTTGTTTAATGTGCCTACAACCTGTGGCAATCACGATAACATTGTAGACGGTTCTAAAAACCGCATGTCTTGCAAAACGTCTTTCGCCAAATCTCAAGAGAGAGAGAGAGAGAGAGACAGAGAGAGAGAGAGAGAGAGAGAGAGAGAGAGAGAGAGAGAGAGAGAGAGAGAGAGAGAGAGAGAGAGAGAGAGAGAGAGAAACAAATCTTGAGAGAGAGAGAGAGAAAATCTTAAGAGAGAGAGAGAGAGGAGAGAGAGAGAGAGAAGAGGAGAGAGAGAGAGAAAACAAATCTTAAGAGAGAGAGAGAGAGAGAGAGAGAGAGAGAGAGAGAGAGAGAGAGGAGAGAGAGAGAGAGGGGGAGAGAGCGAGAGAGAGAGAGAGAGAGAGAGAGAGAGGGGGAGAGAGAGAGAGAGAGAGAGAGGAGAGAGAGGAGAGAGAGAGAGGAGAGAGAGAGAGAGAGAGAGAGAGAGAGAGAGAGAGAGAGAGAGAGAGAGAGAGAGAGAGAGAGAGAGATAGAGCGTACACCGCTACCCAAGACGTACCAGATCAACGGAGCAATTCGTACAGCCCTGAGCAGCACAGTTGGTACAGGGGGTGCAGTTCGCACGGCAGTCACACTCCCCTTGCCTGATGCACCGTGATTCCCTGCTGCACTGGCAGCACGCCTGAAAGGTTCGATGCGAGTGACCTCTTTTGTTGTGAGAATGTACGTGTTAAAACACAACACGATGGACAACACGTACAACACGATGGACAACACAACACGATGGACAACACAATACGATGGACAACACAACACGATGGTCAACAAAACAGGGGGGACAACACAACACGATGGACAACACAACACAATGGACAACACAATACGATGGACAGCACAACACGATGGACAACAAAACAGGGGGGACAACACAACACGATGGACAACACAACACAATGGACAACACAATACGAAAGACAACACAACACGATGGACAATACAACAAGATGGACAACACAACACGATGGACATCACAACATAATGGACAATACAAAAAAATGGACAACACAACACGATGGACAACACAACACAATGGATAACACAACATGATGGACAATACAACAAGGAGGTGAACAACATAACAAGGTGGACATCACAGCACGATGGACACCACAACGTGATGGACAACACAACACAATGGACCACACAACACGATGGACAACACAATACAATAAACAACACAACACAATGGACAACACAATACAATAAACAACACAACACAATGGACAACACAACACGATGGACAACACAATACAATAAACAACACAACACAATGGACAACACAATACAACACAATGGACAACACAACACGATGGACAACACAACACAATGGACAACATGCAACACGATGGACTGACACCACGGCTGACAACATAAAACTTTTAAAACGATGGACAACACACCACAGCTAAGAACACAGAATGATACACATCACAACACGGTGACAGCGGCCTACCAGACGTGGTTTCTTTGCAATGGATCCGCTGCCTCCCTGCTGACTCGCCATTGTGCTCGCCCTGTCTCACCTAAAACATCAACATCATGTTGCAATTAGAAAAGTAGTGTTGCCCGTGGCGATCCTTTAGCAACAGTTAGTGCACATGTTCATCTTAAAGGGGAGTAATCCTTTAGCAACAGTTAGTGCACATGTTCATCTTAAAGGGGAGTAATCCTTTAGCAACAGTTAGTGCACATGTTCATCTTAAAGGGGAGTAATCCTTTAGCAACAGTTAGTGCACATGTTCATCTTAAAGGGGAGTAATCCTTTAGCAACAGTTAGTGCACATGTTCATCTTAAAGGGGAGTAATCCGTTAGCAACAGTTAGTGCACATGTTCATCTTAAAGGGGAGTAATCCTTTAGCAACAGTTAGTGCACATGTTCATCTTAAAGGGGAGTAATCCTTTAGCAACAGTTAGTGCACATGTTCATCTTAAAGGGGAGTAATCCTTTAGCAACAGTTAGTGCACATGTTCATCTTAAAGGGGAGTAATCCTAAGGCACTTTCGATTCGCCGTAATTTAGACACTCCAGCGACGAATTACATAAACGATTATCAATATCTAAATAGAATAACTGGTTGAATAAGTGTGAATAGTAAAGTGATGTGATCAGGTCTGACTCTTCATGCAGACAGAGTCAACACATTGTAACCATTTTCTATACACCGATTCACAGTTCCGCGGCCATTTTGGAATTGTACGTACGCAGATCGTTTTTCGAGTATTTTTTTTCTACTTCCACTTCCAGTTCCGTAGAATTTGCGCTTGTGCATATCACTTTTGCGAGTAAGTTCCGAAGATTTGAACGCATAGACTGATTCGCTGAAGAAAGTGCACTTTTGTAGTGATTTGCAAAATTGGGACCCCCATTTCCAAAGTCGGTAAACTATATTACTGCAACCAGTTACTGGGCAAGTTTATATGCCACTGAAATGGATTGAACTTGAAGTTGACTCTGCAACTTTGATGGAAATGAACCGACGAGCACACTCGCCCTCTCTATCACCATGCTTTGCCGTGCAGACGATGCAAACGTTGCTCGTCGAAAACATCTCGACCAATCATAATCGCTTTCGGTATCACGTGGGTTTTCTTTTTTCTTCCATGTAGCGCTGGAACTGTTAACTGGTGTATTGTAATTCAGAAACGCTGGGTTTAGAACGAAGCACATTCTGTGATTGGTGTTCAATTCTTGATGAACACCAACAATCACATGTTGAACACATGCTTAGGAGGCGCATTTATACACGTTTAATCAGTCTTTGTTATATAGTGGTGAGAGTAATTTGTAAGTGCCCGGTACTGTAGCATTAGCAAAACAGCGAGACCATAGTTGATGCGAAGATATCAATCACATGACGTAAATAGATGTACGTGGGATTTCTTTTGAAAACGTGAGTTTATTCCAAACACTGCTATTGGATGGGAAAAATGTTTTGCCTTCCACCAATCACACGAAAAGGAGAAACAAATATGTGAAAAGATTGAGCGGGAGCAGAGAGATGGTGATACGGTAGCACGTGTTGTTTTACGTGACCGTCACAGCTCAGTGAACTGAAAGAAGTGTGTCAACAGAACGGAATCATTTCGGCCTTGTTGCAATCGCACGAAAGCAGGAACAAGTTCCTTGGCAGATTAGAATACATTAACTTTGACAGGCTCCACTTGAAGACTGTCGGGGATGATCGTGGAGTAACGCTCCACAAAAGCCGTAGTGCAGGCCAAGCGAACGAAATGCATGTACTGGGGGACACCCTCCCATCCACCCCCCCCCCTCATCCAATGCCACACAAAAACAATCTAACAGAGTCTACATCTGTTGAGCGAATTACTTCATATTTGTGTACCGGGTGACCCCAAAGAAATGCCACCCTCGAAAATGCTAATAACTTCTTTATTTGTGCACCGACTTACTTCATATTTGATGTACATTATCTACATCTTAGGCCTGACCAGAGCTCAGAGTGACAAGGATTGCAGAGTTGAGAATGTTGGTACCAATGTCAGAATTGAGGACGTGTGCATGGTACGTTCCTCCTTGACCATAACAATGAATTTAATTTTAATGTATTTATATTTAATAATGGACACATGAGTGCATGAATGTGGATATGTATGTGAGGGTACGAGTGTGTATGGTTTAGGATATGTGTGTGAGGGTGCGAGTGTGTATAGTTTAGGATATGTATGTGAGGGTGCGAGTGTGTATGGTTTAGGATATGTGTGTGAGGGTGCGAGTGTGTGTGGTTTAGGATATGTGTGTGCAGATGAATTCTATGTGTTTATTTATACGTTTTGAGAGGGATATAATATCTGTGTACACGAGCCAAAAGAAATATTTATTTTGTCTCACATTCAGATAATAAAGTTGTATTAAATTGAATTGAAAATGAATTAAATGAAGAGCAGAACGCTGTTAACATTGGAGCTACTCTCGCTGTGTTGTGACCATGGTATCTTGTTCTCTGACCATGACAATGAAGACCAGAGCACTGTTAACATTGGAGCTACTCTCGCTGTGTTGTGATCATGGTATCTCCCTCGTTCTCTGACCATGACAATGAAGACCAGAACGCTGTTAACATTGGAGCTACTCTCGCTGTGTTGTGATCATGGTATCTCCCTCGTTCTCTGACCATGACAATGAAGACCAGAGCGGTGTTAACATTGGAGCTACTCTCGCTGTGTTGTGATCATGGTATCTCCCTCGTTCTCTGGCCATGACAATGAAGACCAGAACGCTGTTAACATTGGAGCTACTCTCGCTGTGTTGTGACCATGGTATCTCCCTCGTTCTCTGGCCATGACAATGAAGACCAGAACGCTGTTAACATTGGAGCAACTCTCGCTGTGTTGTGATCATGGTATCTCCCTCGTTCTCTGACGATGTCAATGAAGACCAGTGCGTTGTTAACATTGGAGATACTCTCGCCTTGTTGTGATCATGGTATCTTGTTCTCTGACCATGACAATGAAGACCAGAGCACTGTTAACATTGGAGCTACTCTCGCTGTGTTGTGATCATGGTATCTCCCTCGTTCTCTGGCCATGACAATGAAGACCAGAGCGCTGTTAACATTGGAGCTACTCTCGCTGTGTTGTGATCATGGTATCTTGTTCTCTGACCATGACAATGAAGACCAGAACGCTGTTAACATTGGAGCTACTCTCGCTGTGTTGTGACCATGGTATCTTGTTCTCTGACCATGACAATGAAGACCAGAGCGCTGTTAACATTGGAGCTACTCTCGCTGTGTTGTGATCATGGTATCTTGTTCTCTGACCATGACAATGAAGACCAGAGCACTGTTAACATTGGAGCTACTCTAGCTGTGTTGTGATCATGGTATCTCTCTTTCACTGACCATGACAACGAAGACCAACGTCTTGTTAACATTGGAGCCATGACAATGAAGACCAGAACGCTGTTAACATTGGAGCTACTCTCGCTGTGTTGTGATCATGGTATCTTGTTCTCTGACCATGACAATGAAGACCAGAGCGCTGTTAACATTGGAGCTACTCTCGCTGCGTTGTGATCATGGTATCTTCCTCGTTCTCTGGCCATGACAATGAAGACCAGAGCGCTGTTAACATTGGAGCTACTCTCGCTGTGTTGTGATCATGGTATCTCCCTCGTTCTCTGGCCATGACAATGAAGACCAGAGCGCTGTTAACATTGGAGCTACTCTCGCTGTGTTGTGATCATGGTATCTTGTTCTCTGACCATGGCAATGAAGACCAGAGCACTGTGTGACAAATGGATTGTACATAATTTTGTATTGGAGTTATGTGACGCAGGTGTATACAATTTCATGGGCCACAAACTTTGAGTAGGCACTGCACGAGTGATATTTTACAGTGCTGTCATGTGTGAGATGTAACCAATCAGAGAAGAGTATTGACTGAGGTCGCGTTTGAAGAGACTGAAGACAGCAGAGCTTTCCAGACCGTTGAAGGGAGAAGACGGGTCTCCTTTTGGTAAAGTTTTTCACCGGGCGCTGGAGGTCGGGTTGGTACGACTCGTGCCGCGGAATTGAATCGTAGGATTCAACTGCTGTGTTTACAGGTATTTATTGAAGTGTATTTTGCTCGGAGATATTATTTTGCTCGGAAATATTGACTTGAGAAATGACCGGGAGAGTCATGTGTGAATTGGCTGAAAAGCGTGCGCTGTTGTCAGCCATTGTTGAAAAGAGAATGTTTACATGTTTTTCGGAAATGAAGTCGCTTATGAGTAAGCGGGTGTATATACTGTAACCGCATAAGTTAGTTGACGGTAGTGATAAAGAACGGCAGTATTATTGAGTAGAAAAGTTTATTCAGGTATGGAGACTTATGATAGTTTAAACTTTTGTATTTTAGCATCCCGGGCTGAGTGGGTAGCCGCGGAAGTGGGGAGACGAGACGGGAGGTTCCGCCTTTGCGTCCTGAGCCGTGAGTTTCGGGGGCGCAGGAAGGAGTCAGCGTGAAGCGCTGAAGAACGGGGACCCCGTCCCATTCCACCACGCGAAGACAGTTTGTGTGGGTGGTGTGGACCAGGGCGTGTCACTGTATTGTGTGAGTACGACTGGAAAGACGTAACCGGCGAGAGAGCTGTGTGGAGATAAGTTCCCCAAGTTAACAAACCGAGACGTAGAGCGATCGTGACTTTTTATCTGTGTGTAACAGAAATGACAATTGACAGAAAAGTATTGCCTGAGACAATGACTTCGTCTGTAGTGGGACAGACAGGCTCCCACGGAACAAAGCTTGAAGTGTACTACGTGTGTGCACGTGAGTAATAGGCTGCATGAGAAAGTAACATGTGTGTATTTCTGTGCAGCTAGATTTCTGTATATTGACAGAAATAGAACTTTTATGTTGAGTGAGAGTGATTTGTAGAATGAATGGGAAATAATATGTTTATGTTGTGTTGATTGAATATTTCAATAGAGGAACAGGGGCAAAGGGCCGTAACCGTGTTCTTGTCTTTGTGCCTGGTTGGAGTGTTGTGTGTGTGTGGGAAGACTAGGTAGTAAACAGAGAGAAGCACGCACACTTTCTGATAGGAGTAAATACACATACAGACATACACACGAAAATTCCAGCCGTAACACACTGTTAACATTGAAGCTACTCTCCCTGTGTTGTGATCATGGTATTTTGTTATCTGACCATGACAATGAAGACCAGAATGATGTTAACATTGGAGCTACTCTCGCTGTGTTGTGATCATGGTATCTTGTTATCTGACCATGACAATGAAGACCAGAGCACTGTTAACATTGGAGCTACTCTCGCTGTGTTGTGACCATGGTATCTTGTTCTCTGACCATGACAATGAAGACCAGAGCACTGTTAACATTGGAGCTACTCTCGCTGTGTTGTGACCATGGTATCTTGTTCTCTGACCATGACAATGAAGACCAGAGCACTGTTAACATTGGAGCTACTCTCGCTGTGTTGTGATCATGGTATCTTGTTCTCTGACCATGACAATGAAGACCAGATTACTGTTAACATTGGATCTACTCTCGCTGTGTTGTGATCATGGTATCTCCCTCGTTCTCTGGCCATGACAATTAAGACCAGAGCGCTGTTAACATTGGAGCTACTCTCGCTGTGTTGTGATCGTGGTATCTTGTTCTCTGACCATGACAATGAAGACCAGAACGCTGTTAACATTGGAGCTACTATCGCTGTGTTGTGATCATGGTATCTTGTTCTCTGACCATGACAATGAAGACCAGAGAACTGTTAACATTGGAGCTACTCTCGCTGTGTTGTGATCGTGGTATCTTGTTCTCTGACCATGACAATGAAGACCAGAACGCTGTTAACATTGGAGCTACTCTCGCTGTGTTGTGATCATGGTATCTCTCTTTCACTGACCATGACAACGAAGACCAACGTCTTGTTAACATTGGAGCTACTCTCACTGTGTTGTGATCATGGTATCTTGTTCTCTGACCATGACGATGAAGACCAGAATGCTGTTAACATTGGAGCTACTCTCACTGTGTTGTGATCATGGTATCTCCCTTGTTCTCTGGCCATGACAATGTAGACCAGAGCGCTGTTAACATTGAAGCTACTCTCGCTGTGTTGTGATCGTGGTATCTTGTTCTCTGACCATGACAATGAAGACCAGAACGCTGTTAACATTGGAGCTACTCTCGCTGTGTTGTGATCATGGTATCTTGTTCTCTGACCATGACAATGAAGACCAGAACGCTGTTAACATTGGAGCTACTCTCGCTGTGTTGTGATCATGGTATCTTGTTCTCTGACCATGACAATGAAGACCAGAGCGCTGTTAACATTGGAGCTACTCTCCCTGTGTTGTGATCATGGTATCTTGTTCTCTGACCATGACAATGAAGACCAGAGCACTGTTAACATTGGAGCTACTCTCGCTGTGTTGTGACCATGGTATCTTGTTCTCTGACCATGACAATGAAGACCAGAGCACTGTTAACATTGGAGCTACTCTCGCTGTGTTGTGACCATGGTATCTTGTTCTCTGACCATGACAATGAAGACCAGAGCACTGTTAACATTGGAGCTACTCTCCCTGTGTTGTGATCATGGTATCTTGTTCTCTGACCATGACAATGAAGACCAGAGCACTGTTAACATTGGAGCTACTCTCGCTGTGTTGTGACCATGGTATCTTGTTCTCTGACTATGACAATGAAGACCAGAGAACTGTTAACATTGGAACTACTCTCGCTGTGTTGTGATCGTGGTATCTTGTTCTCTGACCATGGCAATGAAGACCAGAGCACTATTAACATTGGAGCTACTCTCGCTGTGTTGTGAGCATGGTATCTCTCTCTTTCTCTGACCATGGCAATGAAGACCAGAGAACTGTTAACATTGGAACTACTCTCGCTGTGTTGTGATCATGGTATCTTGTTCTCTGACCATGACAATGAAGACCAGAACGCTGTTAACATTGGAGCTACTCTCGCTGTGTTGTGATCATGGTATCTTGTTCTCTGACCATGACAATGAAGACCAGAGCACTGTTAACATTGGAGCTACTCTCGCTGTGTTGTGACCATGGTATCTTGTTCTCTGACTATGACAATGAAGACCAGAGAACTGTTAACATTGGAACTACTCTCGCTGTGTTGTGATCGTGGTATCTTGTTCTCTGACCATGACAATGAAGACCAGAGCACTGTTAACATTGGAGCTACTCTAGCTGTGTTGTGATCATGGTATCTCTCTTTCACTGACCATGACAACGAAGACCAACGTCTTGTTATCATTGGAGCTACTCTCGCTGTCTTGTGATCATGGTATCTTGTTCTCTGACCATGACAATAAAGACCAGAACGCTGTTTACATTGGAGCTACTCTCGCTGTGTTGTGATCATGGTATCTCCCTCGTTCTCTGGCCATGACAATGAAGTCCAGAGCGCTGTTAACATTGGAGCTACTCTCCCTGTGTTGTGATCATGGTATCTTGTTCTCTGACCATGACAATGAAGACCAGAGCACTGTTAACATTGGAGCTACTCTCCCTGTGTTGTGATCATGGTATCTTGTTCTCTGACCATGACAATGAAGACCAGAGCGCTGTTAACATTGGAGCTACTCTCGCTGTGTTGTGATCATGGTATCTTGTTCTCTGACCATGACAATGAAGACCAGAGCACTGTTAACATTGGAGCTACTCTCGCTGTGTTGTGATCATGGTATCTTGTTCTCTGACCATGACAATGAAGACCAGAGCACTGTTAACATTGGAGCTACTCTCGCTGTGTTGTGATCATGGTATCTCCCTTGTTCTCTGGCCATGACAATGTAGACCAGAGCGCTGTTAACATTGAAGCTACTCTCGCTGTGTTGTGATCGTGGTATCTTGTTCTCTGACCATGACAATGAAGACCAGAACGCTGTTAACATTGGAGCTACTCTCGCTGTGTTGTGACCATGGTATCTTGTTCTCTGACTATGACAATGAAGACCAGAGAACTGTTAACATTGGAACTACTCTCGCTGTGTTGTGATCGTGGTATCTTGTTCTCTGACCATGACAATGAAGACCAGAACGCTGTTAACATTGGAGCTACTCTCGCTGTGTTGTGATCATGGTATCTTGTTCTCTGACCATGACAATGAAGACCAGAGCACTGTTAACATTGGAGCTACTCTCACTGTGTTGTGATCATGGTATCTTGTTCTCTGACCATGACGATGAAGACCAGAATGCTGTTAACATTGGAGCTACTCTCACTGTGTTGTGATCATGGTATCTTGTTCTCTGACCATGACGATGAAGACCAGAATGCTGTTAACATTGGAGCTACTCTCACTGTGTTGTGATCATGGTATCTCCCTTGTTCTCTGGCCATGACATAGAGATTACACAACGTCATCGAGTGAGGGACCGAAAAATATTGAAACTCGAGGATGATTTTTTTGTGGTATCAACCGAGACCGTAGGTCGAGGTTGATACCACACAAAAAAATCATCCGAGAGTTTCAATATTTTTTGGTCCCTCACAAGATGACGTTTGTGTAATTTGTGTATACAATGATAAATTGATTGTATACAATGATCAATCTCTATACCTTCCTGTCACTGGAAGCAGCAACACTTGAAAGCATAAGTTCCCTTGACAAACGTCATTTATGATTGGCGTCATCTATGAATGACGTCACTGTCTAGACAAGACAAGTGCCGGTATCGGCAAACCTTGTCGCGGCAAAGGGCTATGACCCGTGCCTTGATACCATTGAGATCATAGGAGATGCACAGCAGTGCCGATACCAGGTTTCTTTAGCTTCACTTTAAAATGATATCAGAACGATAGTTATTCACTTGAAAGTGAACACAGGAGAGTTGTATACAATGAAGACCAGAGCACTGTTAACATTGGAGCTACTCTCGCTGTGTTGTGATCATGGTATCTCCCTCGTTCTCTGGCCATGACAATGAAGACCAGAGCGCTGTTAACATTGGAGCTACACTCGCTGTGTTGTGATCATGGTATCTTTCTCGTTCTCTGGCCATGACAATGAAGACCAGACGGGTCTTGCCTTTTGTGCTTTTGTTATATTTAGTCAAGTTTTGACTAAATGTTTTAACATAGAGGGGGAATCGAAACGAGGGTCGTGGTGTATGTGTGTATGTGTGTGTGTGCGTGCGTGTAGAGCGATTCAGACTAAACTACTGGACCGATCTTTATGAAATTTGACATGAGAGTTGCGGCACTGTCACGCTCTCATTTTTCAACCAAATTGGTTGAAATTTTGGTCAAGTAATCTCCGACGAAGCCCGGACTTCGGTATTGCATTTCAGCTTGGTGGCTTAAAAATTAATTAATGACTTTGGTCATTAAAAATCTGAAAATTGTAAAAAAAAAATTTTTTTATAAAACGATCCAAATTTACGTTCATCTTATTCTCCATCATTTTCTCATTCCAAAAACATATAAATATGTTATATTTGGATTAAAAACAAGCTCTGAAAATTAAAAATATAAAATTTTGTTCAAAATTAAATTTTCGAAATCAATTTAAAAACACTTTCATCTTATTTGTAGTCGGTTCCTGATTCCAAAAACATATAGATATGATATGTTTGGATTGAAAACACGCTCAGAAAGTTAAAACGAAGAGAGGTAAAGAAAAGCGTGCTATCCTTCTCAGCGCAACTACTACCCCGCTCTTCTTGTCAATTTCACTGCCTTTGCCATGATCGGTGGACTGACGATGCTACGAGTATACGGTCTTGCTGCGTTGCATTGCGTTCAGTTTCATTCTGTGAGTTCGTCAGCTACTTGACTAAATGTTGTATTTTCGGCTTACCCGACTTGTTACATTTGGTCAAGTTTTGGCTAAATGTTTTAAGATAGACGGGGGAATCGAGACGAGGGTCGTGGTGTATGTGTGTGTGTGTGTGTGTGTATGTGTGTGTGTGTGTGTGTGTGTGTGTGTGTGTGTGTGTGTGTGTGTGTGTGTGTGTGTGTGAGTGTGTGTATGTGTGTATGTGTGTGTGTGTGTGTGTGTGTGTCTGTGTGTCTGTGTCTGTGTCTGTGTGTGTGTGTAGAGCGATTCAGACTAAACTACTGGGCCGATTTTTATGAAATTTGACATGAGAGTTCCTGGGTATGATATCCCCGGACGTTTTTTTTTCCATTTTTTCGATAAATACCTTTGATGACGTCATATCCGGCTTTTTGTAAAAGTTGAGGCGGCACTGTCACACCCTCATTTTTCAATTAAATTGATTGAAATTTTGGCCAAGCAATCTTCGACGAAGGCCGGGGTTTGGTATTGCATTTCAGCTTGGTGGCTTAAAAACTAATGAGTGAGTTTGGTCATTAAAAATCGGAAACTTCTGATTAAAATTATTTTTTTATTAAACGATCCAAAAACAATTTCATCTTATTCTTCGTCATTTTCTGATTCCAAAAACATATACATATGTTATATTTGGATTAAAAACAAGCTCTGAAAATAAAAAATATATAAAAATTATGATCAAAATTAAATATCCGAAATCGTTTTAAAAACTATTTCATCTTATTCCTTGTCGGTTCCTGATTGCAAAAACATATAGATATGATATGTTTGGATTAAAAACACGCTCAGAAAGTTAAAACGAAAAGAGGTACAGTAAAGCACATGCACAGCGCAATCGCTACCGCGCCAAACAAGCTCGTCACTTTCACTGCCTTTTTAGCACTAGCGGCGGACTGCGTTCAGTTTCATTCTGTGAATTCCACAGCTTGACTAAATGTTGTAATTTCGCCTTACGCGACTTGTTTGTTTTTGTGTGGGGCAGCGTGTTAGGCGGTCGGGTTGGTCAATGTCTTCTGAAAAGATTTGATTAAGGGGAAGGGTTTCCATGTTTCTGAACACTACTCAGTTGCAAGCAGATTATTTGTATCCATAAAAATCCACATTTCTTCCGGAAAGTATCTTAAAGGTCCTTGTCTACATTTTTATACCGAAATCGCCATTTTACCATTAAAATGCAGAGTCTATTATCTACAATTATCAACAATACACCCCCTTTCTATCAGGAACGACGAAGCCAGTGTAGCCGTTTGAAAATTCATTGTAGTATTCCAGCGTAGTACTCATAGTAGGATATCCTTATTTGGAAAATGCCAAGCGCAAAACTCCTCTCAAATCCCGTGCATTTCGTGCGTTTAAAAAAAAGCGTGGACAGTGCTCCAGTGTCAAACTGTTGCTGCACTTGTTTGGGCGTGGCTATAAGCATAGTGACATGAATTTGATTGGTTAGTATTTTTAGGCAAAGCACATGTTCTCAGCAAAAATACCCCAAAATAAAATCTTTTTTTACATATTTTTTTCTATAACTTTTTTCCCCATGGTTCATTTGTCATTTGACATCACTTTTTAGCGAAATCTAACCATAAGATTATTGAAAAAAAGCAAAAATGTAGACGACCACCTTTAATTACCTCTACTTAAAATCTTCCGACAGTTTAATAGCAAATTTGTCTCTCTACTAACCCTCTGATGCTGTGGGATGTCCACCTGATTGTCCTCACCCCCCCCCCCCCATCCCCCCTCCCCACCTCCTCTCATCCCTCAACCTCCCCCGCCCTGCCCCGCCCCGCCCCCCCCCCCCCCCCCCGATCCCCACTAGAGTTATAACTTGTTTAAAGGTGATCAAGATTTTTTAACAAGATTTAAGTAACTAAGGAGAAAAGAAAATAGCCCTTTAAAAAAAAAGCCCTCTATATACTTCAAAATAGCATGTTACAAGTTAGTGTGTAAGTCAGA
This sequence comes from Littorina saxatilis, assembly GCF_037325665.1. Lineage (NCBI taxonomy): Eukaryota > Metazoa > Mollusca > Gastropoda > Littorinimorpha > Littorinidae > Littorina > Littorina saxatilis. The sequence continues at coordinate 69,901 of NW_027127057.1, read as the reverse complement.
CTAATTCAAATAATTATGCTTTAGATTTATCTGTTTCGGGTTGATGAGAGCATTATTTGAAGTACACCAGCAAACCGAAGAAGCTTATCAAAAACAGAGTGAAAATAAGTGAAATTATCAACTTCCACCCCCCAAAAAAATATTTGTTATATTTTTTTGAAATCTCGAGTGCTACTCATAGGTTATTTTCAGCTAGCTTCTTAATGAATTAATTAAAATTGCCTTTAGCTTTTATTTTCTTCGATTTGTTGAAGGTGGTCCATATTAGGGGACTCACACATACTTTGAGGTTTTGCTATTATTTTCTGTTTGCAGTAGAAACTCGGGGTAAACACTGCTATAATGTACGTAACAAATACGGTCTTAGCTGTCATATATAGCCATTTTTGTGTGATAAAAGCTTTGACTGTGGACAGAAACGAGTCCGTTTTAGACGGCGAATTTAGAGTGAGCGCTGCCAAAAGTGAAAAAAAGCGAAAAAGCCTGACGGTTTTGGGGTGTGTGTTTCTGCAACCGCCAAAACCAGTTGTCGTTATCAGCGTGGGTTCGATCCCCATGTTCGTCGAGGGATTTATTTCCGAGAGTCAACTTTGTGCAGACTCTCCCCGGTGTCCGAACACCCCCGTGTGCACGGCGCATGCGCACGATACAGAACCCAAGTTCACCGCGAAAGTCTGAAGGCTTGAAAACATGAATACACACATGCAGAAAAAAGAAAACAAATGGGTAGCGCCGTATACTGTATGGCAGCCCGCTTTCCCCAGTGAGAAAGCTGCCCGAATTCCCACGAGGGTAACCTCACAGGACTATATACAATCTTCTCCTTATCCTTATTCGTAGGGAATAAAATAGAGGAACAACACACTAGGAACAATATTGCCGTGAATTCTCCACACGGCTACATATAGCCATGCGTTGAATTTCGAACACAACAAAGCATACTTTACTGCTGAACTTGAAATTAACAATAAAGAAATGAAAAGAACCAACAACATCGGTTTGTGTTTGTGGGTTCAGTGCAGAGACAAGGGCAGAACGCTGACATTACACTTCTCCAAGCCAGGCCAGTACTTTGACATGACACAGGAAAGCAACACGACCTCTCTGCAGTGACACGGGCAGAACGCTGACAACAATGGCCCCACAACGAGGCGGCCTCAGTACCGATACATGATACGTGCACCGTGTCATTGCGTCGTCTCACACTTATAGACATCCGGGTCGCATACCGAGTTGTGGGTTGGATTTTCGGTGGGTGGGGGTTAGAGGAGGAAGGGGAGAGGGGGGGGGCGGTGGGGGGGGATGAAGGTTGAGGCTCTGTGAGAGTTTCTTGCAGGGTAAAATCACGCCTAATCAACAGTTGTGCACCCTGGCTTGTTGGGCGAAATCAGTGTCTACAAAGATTGATAGTCTTCATAAAACAAAGAAACACAAACCTGCATTGTTGACGATGAGTACATGTGAATAGTATTACGTTCTCTGTGCCGTGTGGTACTTGAGTATCCACACACCCATATAAATGCTGATCATTCTGTGTTGACGATGAGTACATGTGAATAGTATTACGTTCTCTGTGCTGTGTGGTACTTGAGTATCCACACACCCATATAAATGCTGATCATTCTGTGTTGACGATGAGTACATGTGAATAGTATTACGTTCTCTGTGCCGTGTGGTACTGAGTATCCACACACCCATATAAATGCTGATCATTCTGTGTTGACGATGAGTACATGTGAATAGTATTACGTTCTCTGTGCCGTGTGGTACTTGAGTATCCACACACCCATATAAATGCTGATCATTCTGTGTTGACGATGAGTACATGTGAATAGTATTACGTTCTCTGTGCCGTGTGGTACTTGAGTATCCACACACCCATATAAATGCTGATCATTCTGTGTTGTGTTGGTAATGTCATCACGAATTTTCATGACTTTGTCCAGGGGATATCAATACGCGGTCTGGTTACAACAACAATTACCTAGGAAATATACAACATGAATAACTGAGTAACTTACAATAACCCAGATAGTAAATAAGTTCACACTAGCTGTTAACTCTTACCAGTTCGGGGGTTTTAGGGCATATTTTACAGTGCTGTTGGTGCCTACTTGCCGAGTGGCTATCTGGGGTCATATTCCAAATGAAATATATATAGAAAGTTACACATCAAATGAAAGGAAAATGAATAAGCTGTTCATATTTGCAAGGAGAATTGTGCTATCTTTAAAGGTAAAAAATGTTATGGGGGTGACAACATGATTTTTGTTGAAATTTGTACGCCCATTTTTTGGAACACGTGACAAACACAAAGAAGACATTTTTTGTTGGTGTTCAGTTTGTTTTAGATATGCTGCTAACTAGTCTGTTTTGGCATTCATTTTACATAACATAGCAAAGTTTTATTGAGTTTTGCTGATAAAGAAAAACGTTATTGTCAAGTTGGACGTTTCATGACATACGCATGCCTTAGGCACACAAAAAATAGTCTGTTTACGGTATCCCGACCGACCCTATTTTTTCCCGCGACCCTAGACTTGTTTTTGGCATTTGGGGAAAAAAAATTGCCAAATAACTTAAAAATATGGTTTTTTGAAGAAAAAAAGGAAAAGAAAATTAAGGTCTTTGTTTTTTTTGCAAAATAACTTAGAAATATGTTTTTTTTGGGGAAAAAAAAAGTCCCGACCTACCGACCCTATTTTATTGGCCTATGTTACCGTTAACAGACTTTTTGTGTGTGTGCCTAATAATGCATTCCTATAACTAACTTTTAACAATAACCCAGCTCGTTTCTGTCATAAAGTGTGTCTAACATATGAGTTTATCCATATAAGATTTCTTACGATGGGTAAGGGAGCGAACTGGTAAGAGTTAAGGACATTTTGATCCAAAAAGTGTGCCATGATCCAGCAGACTGCCTTAAAATGTCATAGAAAGTTTAAATTTTGATTGGGTGTCTAACATTTGTCACAATCATATTTTTGCTAAGTTGACTTACACCAGTCTTGAGAAAAAAATCCAAAGGATTTAAAGATGCATTGATGTTTATGTGTCTCTGGGTCGTACTCGAAAACACAATAAAGGTTAAATGAGTAAAATCCACTTACACACTCTTACCTTTCAACAAAGCAATCCACAGTTATCCCTCCAACTCGTTAGCTCCAAACAGTGTTTCTTTCTCACAACTCGTTAGCTTCAGTCAGTGTTTCTATAGATCTCACAACTCGTCAGCTTCAGTCAGTGTTTCTTTCTCACGACTCGTTAGCTTCAGTCAGTGTTTCTTTCTCACAACTCGTTAGCTTCAGTCAGTGTTTCTTTCTCACAACTCGTTAGCTTCAGTCAGTGTTTCTTTCTCACAACTCGTTGGCTTCAGTCAGTGGTTCTTTTTCAAAACTCGTTAGCTTCAGTCAGTGTTTATTTCTCACGACTCGTTAGCTTCAGTCAGTGTTTCTTTCTCACTACTCGTCAGCTTCAGTCAGTGTTTCTTTCTCACAACTCGTTAGCTTCAGTCAGTGTTTCTTTCTCACAACTCGTTAGCTTCAGTCAGTGTTTCTTTCTCACAACTCGTTAGCTTCAGTCAGTGTTTCTTTCTCACGACTCGTTAGCTTCAGTCAGTGTTTCTTTCTCACAACTCGTTAGCTCCAAACAGTGTTTCTTTCTCACAACTCGTTAGCTTCAGTCAGTGTTTCTTTCTCACAACTCGTTAGCTTCAGTCAGTGTTTCTTTCTCACCACTCGTTAGCTTCAGTCAGTGTTTCTTTCTCACAACTCGTTAGCTTCAGTCAGTGTTTCTTTTGCACGACTCGTTAGCTTCAGTCAGTGTTTCTTTCTCACAACTCGTTAGCTTCAGTCAGTGTATCTTTCTCTCGATTCGTTAGCTTCAGTCAGTGTTTCTTTCTCACCACTCGTTAGCTGCACTGAGTCAGTGTTTCTTTCTTACCACTCGTTAGCTTCAGTCAGTGGTTCTTTCTCACGACTCGTTAGCTTCAGTCAGTGTTTCTTTCTCACAACTCGTTAGCTTCAGTCAGTGTTTCTTTCTCACGACTCGTTAGCTTCAGTCAGTGTTTCTTTCTCACAACTCGTTAGCTTCAGTCAGTGTTTCTTTCTCACAACTCGTTAGCTTCAGTCAGTGTTTCTTTCTCACGACTCGTTAGCTGCAATCAGTGTTTCTTTCTCACGACTCGTTAGCTTCAGTCAGTGTTTCTTTCTCACAACTCGTTAGCTTCAGTCAGTGTTTCTTTCCCACGACTCGTTAGCTTCAGTCAGTGTTTCTTTCTCTCGATTCGTTAGCTTCAGTCAGTGTTTCTTTCGTCAGGACGACGGGATCACACTTTAGACTTTCGGGCGAACACTACACTATTTCCCACAGGGCGAAGACACGGGGTTACATCTAAACACTACACTGCCTGCAACACGTGTTGACGACTGGTTGGTATAGACACAGACTGAGCTGTGACGACACTGGTCTTTACAAGATAAAGGCTTCAGCGCGGCCACACGATACGTGTTCCCGGACCCTCGTGACGTTTCACACTGCTGCACGTCCAGGTCGCGATGTACTCATCGTCGGTTTGTATGGGGACAGAAAACAGCCGCGTACTTTTTGTAAGCTGATACATGTAAAGGCACAGTAGGGAAAAAGACATTTTGGAGAAGTTTTCTGGGGTATTTGTTCATCAAGGAATGTTAGACATTTACTGTGGGGATTATATAACCTAAAAACGTTCCGTTAATGTGCTAGTTATTTACATAAATGAAAAAAAGAAACAACTGGTCTTCAATAAACTTTTCTGCCATATAGTCCCGATTCTATTCATCAGCTGATCTCATCAGTCCTGGTCAACATCCACGACGCGGGCAAACCCGTGCGCAACACAGCTGTAACAAAACAAAGTTAAGGCAACACAGCTGTAACAGAGCGAAGCCGGTGAAGGCAACACAGCTGTAACAGAGCGAAGTGAAGGCAACCCAGCTGTAACAGAACGAAGTAAAGGCAACACAGCTGTAACAGAACGAAGTGAAGGCAACACAGCTGTAACAGAGCGAAGTGAAGGCAACACAGCTGTAACAGAGCGAAGTTAAGGCAACACAGCTGTAACAGAGCGAAGTTAAGGCAACACAGCTGTAACAGAGCGAAGTTAAGGCAACACAGCTGTAACAGAGCGAAGTGAAGGCAACACAGCTGTAACAGAACAAAGTTAAGGCAACACAGCTGTAACAAAGCGAAGTGAAGGCAACACAGCTGTAACAGAGCGAAGTTAAGGCAACACAGCTGTAACAGAGCGAAGTGAAGGCAACACAGCTGTAACAGAGCGAAGTGAAGGCAACACAGCTGTAACAAAGCGAAGTGAAGGCAACACAGCTGTAACAGAGCGAAGTGAAGGCAACACAGCTGTAACAGAAAGAAGTGAAGGCAACACAGCTGTAACAGAACGAAGTAAAGGCAACACAGCTGTAACAGAGCGAAGTGAAAGCAACACAGCTGTAACAGAGCGAAGTAAAGGCAACACAGCTGTAACAGAGCGAAGTGAAGGCAACACAGCTGTAACAGAGCGAAGTGAAGGCAACACAGCTGTAACAGAGCGAAGTTAAGGCAACACAGCTGTAACAGAGCGAATTGAAGGCAACACAGCTGTAACAGAACGAAGTAAAGGCAACACAGCTGTAACAGAGCGAAGTTAAGGCAACACAGCTGTAACAGAGCGAAGTGAAGGCAACACAGCTGTAACAGAGCGAAGTGAAGGCAACACAGCTGTAACAGAGCGAAGTTAAGGCAACACAGCTGTAACAGAGCAAAGTTAAGGCAACACAGCTGTAACAGAACGAAGTGAAGGCAACACAGCTGCAAAAGAACGCGTGCTAGATTTACTGCTTCCAGATGAGAAACATGATAGAGAAACGAAACACAGACAGTGCAAGGAGAAAGTACAGTCTGCAAAGACTACCCAAACTCAGCGTGTAACACTCGACTTGTTAGACGTTCATATGATCGGTTTGAACACAAATGTTGGGAGGTAATTATAGAAGGTAATAAACCGTAATTTCTAATATGCTGACTGTTAACAAATGATAACAGACATGTCAAAAAATAAGACAGCTACCGGCTCATGCTGATATCATGTGTGAGACATATCTGTTTTCATTTGCTAACAGTCATCGGATTTATTACATTATAATTTCGACCAAAAAACATTTTCTAACCGATCCCGCAAATTAGACAGCCGCACAGGGGACTGTCAGTCAAAGCATCAGTTCTCGTGACCTGGGCCAGCCAATCACTCACCTGGCATAATGAATACTAACAGATGACATGCGCTCTCAGAACAATCTCACAAGATATAACCATGTTGAACATGTGTTTCAGTTCCCTTGATTTTTCTTGTCCAACAGAGATCTTCAGATTTGGAATAGATGTCAGACAGAAAGGAAATGACGTAAAGATATATTTGACGTAAACCGGGGAAGCATGCTGGGTATTTTCGATAACACACCAAACTCTGACATGGATTACATGATCTTTCACGTGCGCACTTGGTCTTGTGGTTGCGTGTCCACACGAAAGGGGATAAGACACAGTAGCAGGTCTGCACATAAGTTGACCTGGGAGATCAAAACAATCTCCACCCTTAACCCACCAGGCGGTCGCGGCCGGGATTTGAACCCACGACCTTCAGATTAAGAGGCCGATGTCTTATCCACTAGGCCACCGCGCCCGCCCTTTGTCATAACAACTCATGGGTTTGCATACCTCTAGAAAACAAGGAAGAAAATAAAGACGGAATGCAAGATAGAAACCAGCGCAGTGTCAAAATGCGTAAAACTCTAAAAGTCCAAAAGCACGAAAAGCACTATGACTGCAAGCTGGCCAAGTTTGTAGATAGAAATAAAGAGACTTGTTTTCGAATCACCTTTCTTCCAAGGTGTGTCTAAAACTCTCTCAGACAAAAACATAAAAAAATAAAAATAGAGAGAGAGTGCAACAGTCGATTCGGTTTTTTTTTCTTTGTTTTTCTTAGAGTATCGTCACTGGAAATCCCACAAGGAACATGAAACTGCCGAATTAATATCCTTCTCCTTTGTTGAGTGGCGGTGAGGTTCGTTCAGGGATCAGTACACACGCTGCTTGGCTTTCACAGTTCCCTGTGACGTAGGTGGCTGCCGGGCTGGGTAACTTAGATGTTCCACTGCTGCGCTACGATATCTTTGTGCTGGGTAAAGATAAATCCTGAACTCAGGTCAAAATGAGTTCGGCGCATTCTCTCACTGACAGGATGCCTTGAGTTTCCTTGTCTGGCAAGGAAACCGATTTTTTTTTTTTTTGTTTTTTTTACATATTTAGAGCTTTTTGTAATGTATTATTGATATAAGCAGATTCGCGATCGTCGATAATGTGTTTTGTAATCTTTAAATTACAAAGGAATTGATATGTATTCGCGGCTGTATTTACTGTGCAAACAACTCTAAATATGGCAAAAGTGTCACGTGATAATCAACCGTTTGGTTTCGGCGCTCGCTGGAGCAGACGATTTTTTGACAGTGATGCAACCATATATTACGGTTTATCCCCCCCTCTGCTTCTTTCTCTCTGTAAACTTGTAGGGCTAGTTATTTTTCGGTAACTTACCCAACAACCAAAATCACTTACCCAACAACGGGCCTGAATCCTCGATAGCTCATGGGTAGAGACTGTACACATTGTGGATCTACTTTTTGCGACTCAAAAGTTCAGAACACTATAAAGTACAAAATATACATTTCTGGAGCAAACAATTCAACCATACCGCATTTAAACCAGCAACTACAGGCTTGAACACATGAATCTCAATATAAAATCCATGAGTTTGGTTGTTTTCTGAATTCAGATCTGCCGTGCACAATCGTTTATCGCTAGCAAGATTCCAAGGAAAAGTAACTCTTATACTTTGTCTAGCGACACGAGTAGTTCCCCTTCCAGATTTCGGCTGCATCGACAAGACTGCAATCCGACGGTCAGTTTTCAACAATATTTCATTTTATAAACAGATTACACGCAATCAATTGCAAACATTTAATCAACTTAAAGAACATGCAGCGGTTTCATTCACTATTTTGCCACAGAAAACTGAACTTCATACAGTTTTTAACGTTGGAACACGGGTGTAAAACTTCGTCTGCTAGTCACATTCGAGGAAAGAACATTTCCTGAGCGATACCAAAACATGAACAGAGCACACACTATCTGCCTTTACCGCCACAGCAGAATAACTACATAACTGTGTACTTGATTTTAGTTCAAAACATGGAAACTGACAAGAAGTGTTAAAAAAATTGAATGATTTGCACGGAACTATACAACCGCGCATTAATCGATCGCCTGCGCAGGTAGACTGATTGGGTGAATATGATTCGATCAAACTTTCGCACAAAAACTCCTCTTTTCTTTGAATAACTGAAGAAAGGAGGGATAAAGAGGTTACATACCTCGTCTCAGTGATTATCAAAAATAATGGTCTCAGTTCGCGGTCATGAAAAAGCTCGCTGAAGCTCGCATTTTTCATGATCCGCTAACTTCGACCATTATTTTTGATAATCACTGAGACTCGGCATGCCTTCCGACAGCAGTCCCAAAATTTCGACTTGTTTTGACCTTAGAACGATGTCTTTATCATAACTGTGAAGAACAGAACGGAGATCACTGTCGAAGTCGGCCAATCTGCAATCATTTTCGTCTCGCGAACACTGATCTCAAATTTAGATCAGTGCTCGCGAAAAACATATGGGAGATAAGTCTGTATTCTTATTTTGATAGATTCGCGTTGGACTGTATAGCGTCCGCTCAAGGCATCCTGTCAGGGAGAGAATGAGCCGAACTCATTTTGACCTGAGTTTAGGATGGGTAAAGATAGTCCACTGCTTCGCTACGATATCTTTGTGCTGGGTAAAGATTCACTCTGACCAACACATCTACATGATGCTTCCACTAGGACTCTGACCAACACATCTACATGATGCTTCCACTGCTGCGCTGCAATATCTTTGTGCTGGGTAAAGATAGTCTACTGCTACACTACAATATCATTGTGCTAGGTAAAGATAGTCTACTGCTACACTACAATATTATAGGGCTTAGTAAAGATAGTCTACTGCTGCGCTGCAATATCTTTGTGCTGGGTAAAGATAGTCTACTGCTACACTACAATATCATTGTGCTAGGTAAAGATAGTCTACTGCTACACTACAATATTATAGGGCTAAGTAAAGATAGTCTACTGCTGCGCTGCAATATCATAACCCAGCCAGCAAGACATTAGCGGCCGATAATCGGCCGAACACCCTTCAAAAAGTCGGGCCGGTGACGTCAAAACATACGACGCGGGTGTTGGCCCGACTAACTTTTGCAAAGAGGCAACGAGGCGGCCGACAGGCGGCCGAACACATGTACTATGGCGGCACACATCCGGTCCGATGTTAATCGGCCAGATGACTTGTTGGACCTGCGGCCCGACACCTTATGCCGACATCGGGAAGATATCGATTTCAGCGGGAAGACATCGGGACGATGTCGGCCCGCAGGTCCAACAAGCCATCGGGCCGATTAACATCGGACCGGATGCGTGCCGCCATAGTACAGGTGTTCGGCCACCTGTCGGCCGCCTCTTTGCCTCTTTGCAAAAGTTAGTCGGGCCAACACCCGCGTCGTATCTTTTGACATCACCGGCCTGACTTTTTGAAGGGTGTTCGGCCGATTATCGGCCGCTAATGTCTTGCTGGCTGGGTGCAGCTACAGCAGTATGTACCCCCCCCCCCGCCCCCCAAGTGTAACAGTGCAACATTCACTTAAAGCTACAGCTACAGCAGTACAACCCCCCTCCCCCCCAGTGTTACAGTGGAAAACAAACCTACAGATACAGATACAGCAGTATGTACAACCCCCTCCCCCCCCCCCCCCAGTGTAACAGTGCAAAACACAACACCAGCTACAGATACAGCAGTATGTAGACCCCCCCCCCCCCGCCCTCACTGTAACAGTACAAAACACACCTACAGCTACAGATACAGCCGTATGTACACCCCCCCCCCCTCAGTATTACAGTATAAAACACACCTACAGCAACAGATTCAGCATAGTGCAAAAATTACTTACAGCTACAGCCGTATGTACACCCCCCTCCTCCTTAGTAACAGTACAAAACACACCAACAGCTCCAGTTACAGCAGTATGTATACCCCCCCCCCCCAATGTAACAGTGCAAAACACACTTACAGCTACAGATTCAGCAGTATGTACACCCCCCCCCCCCAACCCAAGTGTAACAGTGCAAAAAACACCTACAGCTACAGCAGTATGTACCCCCCCCCCCAACTGTAACAGCACAAATCGCACCTACTGCTACAGATACAGCAGTGTGTACAACCCCCCCCCCCCCCAGTGTAACAGTGCAAAACACACCTACAGCTACAGCATTAATATGTACAACCCCCAACCCCCCCCCCCCCCCGCCCCCACTGTAACAGTACAAAACTCATTTACAGCTACAGATTCAAAATTATGTACACCCCCCTCCCCCCGCTGCCACCACTGTAACAGTACAAAACATACAACACTCCACCCCCTTCCCTCGTGTAGAGCGCAAAACACACCTAGAGCTACAGATACAGCAGTATACAACCCCAATCCCCCCCCCCCCCCCCTGTGTGCAAAACACACCAACAGCTACAAAGACAGCAGTATGTTCAACCCCCCCCCCCCCCCTACTGTAACAGTACATAACACACCTACAGCTTCAGCTAGTTACATCTATGCTTGGCGCTGGTGGACAATATTCACTTTTTTTGGCAAAAACCGCCAGTTTTGGCCAAAAAAGACAAAGATTTGGCCAAAACAACCCACACATTTGGCCAAATAAAATAGATTTGGCTATAACTTTTTTTGGGCCAAAACTTTCTATGTAAAAGTTTTGGCCAAAACTGTTTATGTTAGCTAAAACGGGAGATTTGGCCAAACTTCTGCCACAAAAAGATTTGGCCAAAAAAAGATTTGGCCAAACAAAGATTTGGCCAAACAAAAAAGATTTGGCCAAATCTTCACTTTTTGGCCAAATCTTTTTTGTTTGGCCAAATCTTTTTTTGGCAAAATCTTTTGTATTTGCTGGCGCTGGTGGACAATATTCACTTTTTTGGCCAAATCTCTTTTTGGCCAAAACTTTGCTTTTTTGGCCAAAACTGGCGGTTTTGGCCAAAACTGGCGGTTTTGGCCAAAACTGGCGTTTTTGGCCGAAACTATACTTTTTTGGCCAAAACTTTGCTTTTTTGGCCAAAAATGTACGTTTTTGGCCAAAAAAGTGTGTTTTTGGCCAAAAAAGTGAATATTGTCCACCAGCGCCAAGCATATACATCAGTATGCACCCCCCCCCCCAAGTGTAACAGTACAAAACACACCTACAGCTACAGATTCAGCAGTATGTACAACCCCCTCCCCCCCCCCCCCCCCAGTGTCACTGTGCAGAACACACATACAGCTACAGATTCAGCAGTTAGTATGTACACCCCCCCCCCCTAGTGTGTAACAGTGCAAAACACACCACCAGCTACAGATAGATCAGTATGTACACCCCCCCCCCCCCCAAGTGTTACAATGCAATACACGTCACACCTACAGCTACAGATACATCAGTATGTACACCCCCCCCCCCCCAAGTGTAACAGTGCAAACCACACTTACAGCTACAGATTCAGCAGTATGTACTCCACCCCCCCCCCCCTCCCCAGTGTAACAGTGCATAAATCACTAACAGCTACAGCAGTATGTACCCCCCCTCCCCCTACAGCTACAGAAGTATGTTACCCCCCCCCCCCTGTAACAGGACAATACACACCTACATCTACAGCAGTATGTACACACACCCCCCCCCCCCCACTGTAACAAGACAAAACACACCTACATCTATATTTACAGCAGTGTGTACAACATCCCCTCCCCCACTGTAACAGGACAAAACACACCTACATCTACATATACAGAATAAGATACAGCAGTATGTACTCCTCCCCCCCCCCCCCCTCCCTCACTGTAACAGCAAAACTAACATTGAGAGCCCAAAAAAACCGAAATCACTTACTCGCTCCATCCGTCGGTTGTCCTCAGTCGGGTGACGTCGTCATATGTCGTGTGTCGTCGTCCGTTGTCGCGCCGATACCGTTTGACTGTGTGTAAAACTCGGCAAATGTACGTAATAAACCCCGACATCGGCCCGACGCAATGTTGCTGTCGATAAAATTATGCAGAGTTACGGGAGATAACAAATTGATGATCATTATTTTAACATTTGTTACGTCCCCTGTTCAAGCGTCGGTCCAGCAACGGCGTGACATTATGAGACTGACCATGCAAATGCGAAACTAAATTATTCATATTTGTTGACTTTTTCACATAGGAGTAGGATAATTAATTGTAAGTTTTATTTGCATATTTGCAATCAAATACAGCATGAGCTCAAATCATGAGTTTTACATTTTAAAAATACGCCATCATTTACTTGAAATATCAAATAGCTTTCCTTACGGTAAACAAGATTGAGTGTGCAAATGGCTGCTGCTTTCCCGCGTGAGCGAATTTTATTTGTTTTCTTAGTTCAAGTTAATAGCGAAAGAAGAGACATTCTTGGGAATGTTGGACAGCACATTGATGATATGTTATCCGAGACGAATGTCGCCTCGGGATCTCAATCTGAGTGCTGGTCCCAGTGCCACGTGGTGGCGGTGAGAATAGTTGTGTAGCCAGTGAGTCAGGCTCTTGGCAATGACAATCAGATTCAGACGTCAACTCGAGGACAACCGACGGATGGAGCGAGTAAGTGATTTCGGTTTTTTTGGGCTCTCAATGTTAGTTTTGCTGTTACAGTGAGGGGGGGGGGGGGGGGGGGAGGAGTACATACTGCTGTATCTTATTCTGTATATGTAGATGTAGGTGTGTTTTGTCCTGTTACAGTGGGGGAGGGGGTGTTGTACACACTGCTGTAAATATAGATGTAGGTGTGTTTTGTCTTGTTACAGTGGGGGGGGGGGGGGGGTGTGTGTGTACATACTGCTGTAGATGTAGGTGTGTATTGTCCTGTTACAGGGGGGGGGGTAACATACTTCTGTAGCTGTAGGGGGAGGGGGGTACATACTGCTGTAGCTGTTAGTGATTTTTGCACTGTTACACTGGGGAGGGGGGGGGTGGAGTACATACTGCTGAATCTGTAGCTGTAAGTGTGGTTTGCACTGTTACACTTGGGGGGGGGGGGGTGTACATACTGATGTATCTGTAGCTGTAGGTGTGACGTGTATTGCATTGTAACACTTGGGGGGGGGGGGGTGTACATACTGATCTATCTGTAGCTGGTGGTGTGTTTTGCACTGTTACACACTTGGGGGGGGGGGGGGGGTGTACATACTAACTGCTGAATCTGTAGCTGTATGTGTGTTCTGCACAGTGACACTGGGGGGGGGGGGGGGGGCGGGGGTTGTACATACTGCTGAATCAGTAGCTGTAGGTGTGTTTTGTACTGTTACACTTGGGGGGGGGGGGGGGGGTGCATACTGATGTATATGCTTGGCGCTGGTGGACAATATTCACTTTTTTGGCCAAAAACACACTTTTTTGGCCAAAAACGTACATTATTGGCCAAAAAGTGTGTTTTTGGCCAAAAACATGTTTTGGCCAAAACTTTTAAGTGCAAAGTTTTGGCCAAAAAAATAGTTTTGGCCAAATCTAAAACATTTTGGCCAAAAACACACTTTTTTGGCCAAAAACGTACATTTTTGGCCAAAAAAGCAAAGTTTTGGCCAAAAAGTATAGTTTCGGCCAAAAACGCCAGTTTTGGCCAAAACCGCCAGTTTTGGCCAAAAAAGTGCGTTTTTGGCCAAAAAAGTGAATATTGTTCACCAGTGCCAAGCTGCTTGGCGCTGGTGGACAATATTCACTTTTTTGGCCCAAAACACACTTTTTTGGCCAAAAACGTACATTTTTGGCCAAAAAAGCAAAGTTTTGGCCAAAAAAGTATAGTTTTGGCCAAAAACGCCAGTGCAAAAAACCGCCAGTTTTGGCCAAAAAAGTGTGTTTTGGGCAAAATAAGTGAATATTGTCCACCAGTTTGGGCCAAAAAAGCAAAGTTTTGGCCAAAAAGAGATTTGGCCAAAAAAGTGAATATTGTCCACCAGCGCCAGCAAATACAAAAGATTTGGCCAAAAAAAGATTTGGCCAAACAAAAAAGATTTGGCCAAAAAGTGAAGATTTGGCCAAATTTTTTTTGTTTGGCCAAATCTTTTTTTGGCCAAATCTTTTTTTGGCCAAATCTTTTTGTGGCAGAAGTTTGGCCAAATCTCCCGTTTTAGCTAACATAAACAGTTTTGGCCAAAACTTTTACATAGAAAGTTTTGGCAAAATAAAAGTTATAGCCAAATCTATTTTATTTGGCCAAATGTGTGGGTTTTTGGCCAAATCTTTGTCTTTTTTGGCCAAAACTGGCGGTTTTTGCCAAAAAAGTGAATATTGGCCACCAGCGCCAAGCATAGATGTAACTAGCTGTAGCTGTAGGTGTGTTATGTACTGTTACAGTAGGGGGGGGGGGTTGAACATACTGCTGTCTTTGTAGCTGTTGGTGTGTTTTGCACACAGGGGGGGGGGGGGGGGGGATTGGGGTTGTATACTGCTGTATCTGTAGCTCTAGGTGTGTTTTGCGCTCTACACGAGGGAAGGGGGTGGAGTGTTGTATGTTTTGTACTGTTACAGTGGTGGCAGCGGGGGGAGGGGGGTGTACATAATTTTGAATCTGTAGCTGTAAATGAGTTTTGTACTGTTACAGTGGGGGCGGGGGGGGGGGGGGTTGGGGGTTGTACATATTAATGCTGTAGCTGTAGGTGTGTTTTGCACTGTTACACTGGGGGGGGGGGGGGGGTTGTACACACTGCTGTATCTGTAGCAGTAGGTGCGATTTGTGCTGTTACAGTTGGGGGGGGGGGGGGGGTACATACTGCTGTAGCTGTAGGTGTTTTTTGCACTGTTACACTTGGGTTGGGGGGGGGGTGTACATACTGCTGAATCTGTAGCTGTAAGTGTGTTTTGCACTGTTACATTGGGGGGGGGGGGGGTATACATACTGCTGTAACTGGAGCTGTTGGTGTGTTTTGTACTGTTACTAAGGAGGAGGGGGGTGTACATACGGCTGTAGCTGTAAGTAATTTTTGCACTATGCTGAATCTGTTGCTGTAGGTGTGTTTTATACTGTAATACTGAGGGGGGGGGGGGGTGTACATACGGCTGTATCTGTAGCTGTAGGTGTGTTTTGTACTGTTACAGTGAGGGCGGGGGGGGGGGGGTCTACATACTGCTGTATCTGTAGCTGGTGTTGTGTTTTGCACTGTTACACTGGGGGGGGGGGGGGGTTGTACATACTGCTGTATCTGTATCTGTAGGTTTGTTTTCCACTGTAACACTGGGGGGAGGGGGGTTGTACTGCTGTAGCTGTAGCTTTAAGTGAATGTTGCACTGTTACACTTGGGGGGCGGGGGGGGGGGGGTACATACTGCTGTAGCTGCACCCAGCCAGCAAGACATTAGCGGCCGATAATCGGCCGAACACCCTTCAAAAAGTCAGGCCGGTGATGTCAAAAGATACGACGCGGGTGTTGGCCCGACTAACTTTTGCAAAGAGGCAAAGAGGCGGCCGACAGGTGGCCGAACACCTGTACTATGGCGGCACGCATCCGGTCCGATGTTAATCGGCCCGATGGCTTGTTGGACCTGCGGGCCGACATCGTCCCGATGTCTTCCCGCTGAAATCGATATCTTCCCGATGTCGGCATAAGGTGTCGGGCCGCAGGTCCAACAAGTCATCGGGCCGATTAACATCGGACCGGATGCGTGCCGCCATAGTACATGTGTTCGGCCGCCTGTCGGCCGCCTCGTTGCCTCTTTGCAAAAGTTAGTCGGGCCAACACCCGCGTCGTATGTTTTGACGTCACCGGCCCGACTTTTTGAAGGGTGTTCGGCCGATTATCGGCCGCTAATGTCTTGCTGGCTGGGTACATCATGCTTCCACTAGGACTCTGACCAACACATCTACATCATGCTTCCACTAGGACTCTGACCAACACATCTACATGATGCTTCCACTGGAACTCTGACCAACATATCTACATGATGCTTCCACTAGGACTCTGACCAACACATCTACATGATGCTTCCACTAGGACTCTGACCAACACATCTACATCATGCTTCCACTGGGACTCTGACCAACACATCTACATCATGCTTCCACTGGGACTCTGACCAACACATCTATATGATGCTTCCACTAGGACTCTGACCAACACATCTACATCATGCTTCCACTGGGACTCTGACCAACACATCTACATCATGCTTCCACTAGGACTCTGACCAACACATCTACATCATGCTTCCACTAGGACTCTGACCAACACATCTACATCATGCTTCCACTAGGACTCTGATCAACACATCTACATCATGCTTCCACTAGGACTCTGACCAACACATCTACATCATGCTTCCACTAGGACTCTGACCAACACATCTACACCATGCTTCCACTGGGACTCTGACCAACACATCTACATCATGCTTCCACTAGGACTCTGACCAGCACATCTACATGATGCTTCCACTAGGACTCTGACAAACACATCTACATGATGCTTCCACTGGGACTCTGACCAAGACATCTACATCATGCTTCCACTGGGACTCTGACCAACACATCTACATCATGCTTCCACTAGGACTCTGACCAACACATCTACATGATGCTTCCACTAGGACTCTGACCAACACATCTACATGATGCTTCCACTAGGACTCTGACCAACACATCTACATCGTGCTTCCACTAGGACCCTGACCAACACATCTACATCATGCTTCCACTAGGACTCTGACCAACACATCTACATGATGATTCCACTAGGACTCTGACCAATACATCTACATGATGCTTCCACTAGGACTCTGACCAATACATCTACATGATGCTTCCACTAGGACTCTGACCAACACATCTACATGATGCTTCCACTAGGACTCTGACCAATACATCTACATGATGCTTCCACTAGGACTCTGACCAATACATCTACATCATGCTTCCACTGGGACTCTGACCAACACATCTACATGATGCTTCCACTAGGACTCTGACCAACACATCTACATCATGCTTCCACTGGGACTCTGACCAACATATCTACATGATGCTTCCACTAGGACTCTGACCAACACATCTACATGATGCTTCCACTAGGACTCTGACCAACACATCTACATCATGCTTCCACTAGGACTCTGACCAACACATCTACATGATGCTTCCACTAGGACTCTGACCAACACATCTACATCATGCTTCCACTAGGACTCTGACCAACACATCTACATGATGCTTCCACTAGGACTCTGACCAACACATCCACATGATGCTTCCACTAGGACTCTGACCAACACATCTACATGATGCTTCCACTAGGACTCTGACCAACACATCCACATGATGCTTCCACTAGGACTCTGACCAACACATCTACATGATGCTTCCACTGGGACTCTGACCAACACATCTACATCATGCTTCCACTAGGATTCTGACCAACACATCTACATGATGCTTCCACTAGGACTCTGACCAACACATCTACATGATGCTTCCACTAGGACTCTGACCAACACATCTACATCATGCTTCCACTGGGACTCTGACCAACATATCTACATGATGCTTCCACTAGGACTCTGACCAACACATCTACATGATGCTTCCACTAGGACTCTGACCAACACATCTACATGATGCTTCCACTAGGACTCTGACCAACACATCTACATCATGCTTCCACCAGGACTCTGACCAACACATCTACATGATGCTTCCACTAGGACTCTGACCAACACATCTACATCATGCTTCCACTAGGACTCTGACCAACATATCTACATGATGCTTCCACTAGGACTCTGACCAACACATCTACATCATGCTTCCACTGGGACTCTGACCAACACATCTACATGATGCTTCCACTGGGACTCTGACCAACACATCTACATGATGCTTCCACTAGGACTCTGACCAACACATCTACATGATGCTTCCACTAGGACTCTGACCAACACATCTACATCATGCTTCCACTGGGACTCTGACCAACACATCTACATGATGCTTCCACTAGGACTCTGACCGACACATCTACATGATGCTTCCACTAGGACTCTGACCAACACATCTACATGATGCTTCCACTAGGACTCTGACCAATACATCTACATGATGCTTCCACTAGGACTCTGACCAACACATCTACATGATGCTTCCACTAGGACTCTGACCAATACATCTACATGATGCTTTTACTAGGACTCTGACCAATACATCTACATGATGCTTCCACTAGGACTCTGACCGACACATCTACATGATGCTTCCACTAGGACTCTGACCAACACATCTACATCATGCTTCCACTAGGACTCTGACCAACACATCTACATCATGCTTCCACTAGGACTCTGACCAACACATCTACATGATGCTTCCACTAGGACTCTGACAAACACATCTACATCATGCTTCCACTAGGACTCTGACCAACACATCTACATGATGCTTCCACTAGGACTCTGACCAACACATCTACATGATGCTTCCACTAGGACTCTGACCAACACATCTACATCATGCTTCCACTGGGACTCTGACCAACACATCTATATGATGCTTCCACTAGGACTCTGACCAACACATCTACATCATGCTTCCACTGGGACTCTGACCAACACATCTACATGATGCTTCCACTAGGACTCTGACCAACACATCTACATGATGCTTCCACTAGGATTCTGACCAACACATCTACATGATGCTTCCACTAGGACTCTGACCAACACATCTACATCATGCTTCCACTGGGACTCTGACCAACACATCTACATGATGCTTCCACTGGGACTCTGACCAACACATCTACATGATGCTTCCACTGGGACTCTGACTAACACATCTACATCATGCTTCCACTAGGACTCTGACCAACACATCACATCATGCTTCCACTAGGACTCTGACCAACACATCTACATCATGCTTCCACTAGGACTCTGACCAACACATCTACATGATGCTTCCACTGGGACTCTGACCAACACATCTACATGATGCTTCCACTAGGACTCTGACCAACACATCTACATGATGCTTCCACTAGGACTCTGACCATCACATCTACATCATGCTTCCACTAGGACTCTGACCAACACATCTACATCATGCTTCCACCAGGACTCTGACCAACACATCTACACCATGCTTCCACTGGGACTCTGACCAACACATCTACATGATGCTTCCACTAGGACTCTGACCAGCACATCTACATGATGCTTCCACTAGGACTCTGACCAACACATCTACATGATGCTTCCACTGGGACTCTGACCAAGACATCTACATCATGCTTCCACTGGGACTCTGACCAACACATCTACATCATGCTTCCACTAGGACTCTGACCAACACATCTACATGATGCTTCCACTAGGACTCTGACCAACACATCTACATGATGCTTCCACTAGGATTCTGACCAACACATCTACATCATGCTTCCACTAGGACTCTGACCAACACATCTACATCATGCTTCCGCTAGGATTCTGACCAACACATCTACATGATGCTTCCACTAGGACTCTGACCAACACATCTACATGATGCTTCCACTAGGACTCTGACCAACACATCTACATGATGCTTCCACGGGACTCTGACCAACACATCTACATGATGCTTCCACTAGGACTCTGACCAACACATCAACATCATGCTTCCACTAGTACTCTGACCAACACATCTACATCATGCTTCCACTGGGACTCTGACCAACACATCTACATGATGCTTCCACTAGGACTCTGACCAACACATCTACATCATGCTTCCACTAGGACTCTGACCAACACATCTACATGATGCTTCCACTGGGACTCTGACCAACACATCTACATGATTCTTCCACTAGGACTCTGACCAACACATCTACATCATGCTTCCACTAGGACTCTGACCAACACATCTACATGATGCTTCCACTAGGACTCTGACCAACACATCTACATCATGCTTCCACTAGGACTCTGACCAACACATCTACATGATGCTTCCACTAGGACTCTGACCAACACATCCACATGATGCTTCCACTAGGACTCTGACCAACACATCTACATGATGCTTCCACTAGGACTCTGACCAACACATCCACATGATGCTTCCACTAGGACTCTGACCAACACATCTACATGATGCTTCCACTGGGACTCTGACCAACACATCTACATCATGCTTCCACTAGGACTCTGACCAACACATCTACATGATGCTTCCACTAGGACTCTGACCAACACATCTACATGATGCTTCCACTAGGACTCTGACCAACACATCTACATCATGCTTCCACTGGGACTCTGACCAACATATCTACATGATGCTTCCACTAGGACTCTGACCAACACATCTACATGATGCTTCCACTAGGACTCTGACCAACACATCTACATGATGCTTCCACTAGGACTCTGACCATCACATCTACATCATGCTTCCACCAGGACTCTGACCAACACATCTACATGATGCTTCCACTAGGACTCTGACCAACACATCTACATCATGCTTCCACTAGGACTCTGACCAACATATCTACATGATGCTTCCACTAGGACTCTGACCAACACATCTACATCATGCTTCCACTGGGACTCTGACCAACACATCTACATGATGCTTCCACTGGGACTCTGACCAACACATCTACATGATGCTTCCACTAGGACTCTGACCAACACATCTACACGATGCTTCCACTAGGACTCTGACCAACACATCTACATCATGCTTCCACTGGGACTCTGACCAACACATCTACATGATGCTTCCACTAGGACTCTGACCAACACATCTACATGATGCTTCCACTAGGACTCTGACCAACACATCTACATCATGCTTCCACTGGGACTCTGACCAACACATCTACATGATGCTTCCACTAGGACTCTGACCAACACATCTACATGATGCTTCCACTGGGACTCTGACCAACACATCTACATGATGCTTCCACTAGGACTCTGACCAATACATCTACATGATGCTTCCACTGGGACTCTGACCAACACATCTACATCATGCTTCCACTAGGACTTGACCAACACATCTACATCATGCTTCCACTAGGACTCTGACCAACACATCTACATCATGCTTCCACTAGGACTCTGACCAACACATCTACGTGATGCTTCCACTAGGACTCTGACAAACACATCTACATCATGCTTCCACTAGGACTCTGACCAACACATCTACATGATGCTTCCACTAGGACTCTGACCAACACATCTACATGATGCTTCCACTAGGACTCTGACCAACACATCTACATCATGCTTCCACTGGGACTCTGACCAACACATCTACATGATGCTTCCACTAGGACTCTGACCAACACATCTACATCATGCTTCCACTGGGACTCTGACCAACACATCTACATGATGCTTCCACTAGGACTCTGACCAACACATCTACATGATGCTTCCACTAGGACTCTGACCAACACATCTACATGATGCTTCCACCAGGACTCTGACCAACACATCTACATCATGCTTCCACTGGGACTCTGACCAACACATCTACATGATGCTTCCACTGGGACTCTGACCAACACATCTACATGATGCTTCCACTGGGACTCTGACCAACACATCTACATCATGCTTCCACTAGGACTCTGACCAACACATCAACATCATGCTTCCACTAGGACTCTGACCAACACATCTACATCATGCTTCCACTAGGACTCTGACCAACACATCTACATGATGCTTCCACTGGGACTCTGACCAACACATCTACATCATGCTTCCACTAGGACTCTGACCAACACATCTACATGATGCTTCCACTAGGACTCTGATCAACACATCTACATCATGCTTCCACTAGGACTCTGACCAACACATCTACATCATGCTTCCACTAGGACTCTGACCAACACATCTACACCATGCTTCCACTGGGACTCTGACCAACACATCTACATGATGCTTCCACTAGGACTCTGACCAGCACATCTACATGATGCTTCCACTAGGACTCTGACCAACACATCTACATGATGCTTCCACTGGGACTCTGACCAAGACATCTACATCATGCTTCCACTGGGACTCTGACCAACACATCTACATCATGCTTCCACTAGGACTCTGACCAACACATCTACATGATGCTTCCACTAGGACTCTGACCAACACATCTACATGATGCTTCCACTAGGACTCTGACCAACACATCTACATCATGCTTCCACTAGGACCCTGACCAACACATCTACATCATGCTTCCACTAGGACTCTGACCAACACATCTACATGATGCTTCCACTAGGACTCTGACCAACACATCTACATGATGCTTCCACTAGGACTCTGACCAACACATCTACATGATGCTTCCACCGGGACTCTGACCAACACATCTACATGATGCTTCCACTAGGACTCTGACCAACACATCAACATCATGCTTCCACTAGTACTCTGACCAACACATCTACATCATGCTTCCACTGGGACTCTGACCAACACATCTACATGATGCTTCCACTAGGACTCTGACCAACACATCTACATCATGCTTCCACTGGGACTCTGACCAACATATCTACATGATGCTTCCACTAGGACTCTGACCAACACATCTACATGATGCTTCCACTAGGACTCTGACCAACACATCTACATCATGCTTCCACTAGGACTCTGACCAACACATCTACATGATGCTTCCACTAGGACTCTGACCAACACATCTACATGATGCTTCCACTAGGACTCTGACCAACACATCTACATCATGCTTCCACTAGGACTCTGACCAACACATCTACATGATGCTTCCACTAGGACTCTGACCAACACATCTACATGATGCTTTCACTAGGACTCTGACCAACACATCTACATGATGCTTCCACTGGGACTCTGACCAACACATCTACATCATGCTTCCACTAGGACTCTGACCAACACATCTACATGATGCTTCCACTAGGACTCTGACCAACACATCTACATCATGCTTCCACTAGGACTCTGACCAACACATCTACATCATGCTTCCACTGGGACTCTGACCAACACATCTACATCATGCTTCCACTAGGACTCTAACCAACACATCTACATGATGCTTCCACTAGGACTCTGACCAACACATCTACATGATGCTTTCACTAGGACTCTGACCAACACATCTACATGATGCTTCCACTGGGACTCTGACCAACACATCTACATCATGCTTCCACTAGGACTCTGACCAACACATCTACATCATGCTTCCGCTAGGACTCTGACCAACACATACATCATGCTTCCACTAGGACTCTGACCAACACATCTACATGATGCTTCCACTGGGACTCGGACCAACACATCTACATCATGCTTCCACTAGGACTCTAACCAACACATCTACATGATGCTTCCACTAGGACTCTGACCAACACATCTACATGATGCTTCCACTGGGACTCTGACCAACACATCTACATGATGCTTCCACTAGGACTCTGACCAACACATCAACATCATGCTTCCACTAGGACTCTGACCAACACATCTACATGATGCTTCCACTAGGACTCTGACCAACACATCTACATCATGCTTCCACTAGGACTCTGACCAACACATCTACATCATGCTTCCACTGGGACTCTGACCAACATATCTACATGATGCTTCCACTAGGACTCTGACTAACACATCTACATGATGCTTCCACTAGGACTCTGACCAACACATCTACATCATGCTTCCACTGGGACTCTGACCAACACATCTACATGATGCTTCCACTAGGACTCTGACCAACACATCTACATGATGCTTCCACTGGGACTCTGACCAACACATCTACATCATGCTTCCACTAGGACTCTGACCAACACATCTACATCATGCTTCCACTGGGACTCTGACCAACACATATACATCATGCTTCCACTAGGACTCTGACCAACACATCTACATCATGCTTCCACTAGGACTCTGACCAACACATTTACATCATGCTTCCACTAGGTCTCTGACCAACACATCTACATGATGCTTCCACTAGGACTCTGACGAACACATCTACATCATGCTTCCACTAGGATTCTGACCAACACATCTACATGATGCTTCCACTAGGACTCTGACCAACACATCTACATGATGCTTCCACTAGGACTCTGACCAACACATCTACATCGTGCTTCCACTGGGACTCTGACCAACACATCTATATGATGCTTCCACTAGGACTCTGACCAACACATCTACATCATGCTTCCACGGGGACTCTGACCAACACATCTACATGATGCTTCCACTAGGACTCTGACCAACACATCTACATGATGCTTCCACTAGGACTCTGACCAACACATCTACATGATGCTTCCACTAGGACTCTGACCAACACATCTACATCATGCTTCCACTGGGACTCTGACCAACACATCTACATGATGCTTCCACTGGGACTCTGACCAACACATCTACATCATGCTTCCACTAGGACTCTGACCAACACATACATCATGCTTCCACTAGGACTCTGACCAACACATCTACATCATGCTTCCACTAGGATTCTGACCAACACATCTACATGATGCTTCCACTGGGACTCTGACCAACACAACTACATGATGCTTCCACTAGGACTCTGACCAACACATCTACATGATGCTTCCACTAGGACTCTGACCATCACATCTACATCATGCTTCCACTAGGACTCTGACCAACACATCTACATCATGCTTCCGCTAGGACTCTGACCAACACATCTACATCATGCTTCCACTAGGACTCTGACCAACACATCTACATGATGCTTCCACTAGGACTCTGACCAACACATCTACATGATGCTTCCACTAGGACTCTGACCAACACATCTACATCATGCTTCCACTAGGACTCTGACCAACACATCTACATCATGCTTCCACTAGGACTCTGACCAACACATCTACATCATGCTTCCACTAGGACTCTGACCAACACATCTACATGATGCTTCCACTAGGACTCTGACCAACACATCTACATGATGCTTCCACTAGAACTCTGACCAACACATCTACATGATGCTTCCACTGGGACTCTGACCAACACATCTACATCATGCTTCCACTAGGACTCTGACCAACACATCTACATCATGCTTCCACTAGGACTCTGACCAACACATCTACATCATGCTTCCACTAGGACTCTGACCAACACATCTACATGATGCTTCCACTAGGACTCTGACCAACACATCTACATGATGCTTCCACTGGGACTCTGACCAACACATCTACATCATGCTTCCACTAGGACTCTGACCAACACATCTACATGATGCTTCCACTGGGACTCTGACCAACACAACTACATGATGCTTCCACTAGGACTCTGACCAACACATCTACATGATGCTTCCACTAGAACTCTGACCAACACATCTACATCATGCTTCCACTGGGACTCTGACCAACACATCTACATCATGCTTCCACTAGGACTCTGACCAACACATCTACATCATGCTTCCACTAGGACTCTGACCAACACATCTACATCATGCTTCCACTAGGACTCTGACCAACACATCTACATGATGCTTCCACTAGGACTCTGACCAACACATCTACATCATGCTTCCACTGGGACTCTGACCAACACATATACATCATGCTTCCACTAGGACTCTGACCAACACATCTACATCATGCTTCCACTGGGACTCTGACCAACACATCTACATCATGCTTCCACTGGGACTCTGACCAACACATCTACATGATGCTTCCACTGGGACTCTGACCAACACATCTACATCATGCTTCCACTGGGACTCTGACCAACACATCTACATCATGCTTCCACTATGACTCTGACCAACACATCTACATGATGCTTCCACTGGGACTCTGACCAACACATCTACATCATGCTTCCACTAGGACTCTGACCAACACATCTACATGATGCTTCCACTAGGACTCTGACCAACACATCTACATCGTGCTTTATACAGAAATAACGTGGTTTACTGGCTACAATACCCTAGGACATACTATATTCTCTACGGCATTGGCCCCGGATGGCCGTATCGGTTGAAGGGAATTTAAAAAAAAAAACAATACCCTCAACGTGCAACAACGACATTTGAGACACTTCTCGTCGCAGCCCACGGAAAAATCTAAGGTTTCACTGAACAACGCTCAGTTTCGGTTTGAATGAATGTCACTCCTTGCCTGACAAACAAACCCACTTGAGCTGAATGTCGCGCCACAATGGATTATTCTACCGTATCGTTTCCCCATCGCTTCCTGTGAGTTGGACCATTTGAAGGACACAACAATCGAGAATACTATGTAATTTTCTGTGTCACGTAAGGTTTACACGAGTTGCTTTGTTTTACATTACACCATCTGTGTGTCTTTTGGATATTCGCCATGAGAAGCAGCCTGAATCCAGGTCAGGTTACATCTCTACAGCCATTGTCTGTCTTGTCGGTCACCACTGGCTATGAGGACAGGTTACATCTCTACAGCCATTGTCTGTCTTGTCGGTCACCACTGGCTATGAGGACAGGTCAGGTTACATCTCTACAGCCCTTGTCTGTCTTGTCGGTCACCACTGGCTATGAGGACAGGTCAGGTTACATCTCTACAGCCATTGTCTGTCTTGTCGGTCACCACTGGCTATGAGGACAGGTTACATCTCTACAGCCCTTGTCTGTCTTGTCGGTCACCACTGGCTATGAGGACAGGTCAGGTTACATCTCTACACCCCTTGTCTGTCTTGTCGGTCACCACTGGCTATGAGGACAGGACAGGTTACATCTCTACACCCCTTGTCCGTCGTGTCGGTCACCACTGGCTATGAGGACAGGTCAGGTTACATCTCTACAGCCATTGTCTGTCTTGTCGGTCACCACTGGCTATGAGGACAGGTCAGGTTACATCTCTACAGCCATTGTCTGTCTTGTCGGTCACCACTGGCTATGAGGACAGGTCAGGTTACATCTCTACAGCCCTTGTCTGTCTTGTCGGTCACCACTGGCTATGAGGACAGGTCAGGTTACATCTCTACAGCCATTGTCTGTCTTGTCGGTTACCACTGGCTATGAGGACAGGTCAGGTTACATCTCTACAGCCCTTGTCTGTCTTGTCGGTCACCACTGGCTATGAGGACAGGACAGGTTACATCTCTAAACCCATTGTCTGTCTTGTCGGTCACCACTGGCTATGAGGACAGGGCAGGTTAAATCTCTACACCCCTTGTCTGTCTTGTCGGTCACCACTGGGTATGAGGACAGGTCAGGTTACATCTATACACCCCTTGTCTGTCTTGTCGGTCACCACTGGCTATGAGGACAGGTCTGGTTACATCTCTACACCCCTTGTCTGTCTTGTCGGTCACCACTGGCTATGAGGACAGGACAGGTTACATCTCTACACCCCTTGTCTGTCTTGTCGGTCACCACTGGCTATGAGGACAGGTCAGGTTACATCTCTACAGCCATTGTCTGTCTTGTCGGTCACCACTGGTTATGAGGACAGGACAGGTTACATCTCTACACCCATTGTCTGTCTTGTCGGTCACCACTGGCTATGAGGACAGGTCAGGTTACATCTCTACACCCCTTGTCTGTCTTGTCGGTCACCACTGGCTATGAGGACAGGGCAGGTTAAATCTCTAAACCCCTTGTCTGTCTTGTCGGCCACCACTGGCTATGAGGACAGGACAGGTTACATCTCTACAGTCATTGTCTGTCTTGTCGGTCACCACTGGCTATGAGGACAGGTCAGGTTACATCTCTACAGCCATTGTCTGTCTTGTCGGTCACCACTGGCTATGAGGACAGGTCAGGTTACATCTCTACAGCCATTGTCTGTCTTGTCGGTCACCACTGGCTATGAGGACAGGACAGGTTACATCTCTACACCCCTTGTCTGTCTTGTCGGTCACCACTGGCTATGAGGACAGGTCAGGTTACATCTCTACAGCCATTGTCTGTCTTGTCGGTCACCACTGGCTATGAGGACAGGACAGGTTACATCTCTACAGCCCTTGTCTGTCTTGTCGGTCACCACTGGCTACGAGGACAGGACAGGTTACATCTCTACACCCCTTGTCTGTCTTGTCGGTCACCACTGGCTATGAGGACAGGTCAGGTTACATCTCTAAACCCATTGTCTGTCTTGTCGCTCACCACTGGCTATGAGGACAGGTTACAGCTCTAAACCCATTGTCTGTCTTGTTGGTCACCACTGGCTATGAGGACAGGTCAGGTTACATCTCTACAGTCATTGTCTGTCTTGTCGGTCACCACTGGCTATGAGGACAGGTCAGGTTACATCTCTACAGCCATTGTCTGTCTGTCGGTCACCACTGGCTATGAGGACAGGTCAGGTTACATCTCTACAGCCATTGTCTGTCTTGTCGGTCACCACTGGCTATGAGGACAGGACAGGTTACATCTCTACACCCCTTGTCTGTCTTGTCGGTCACCACTGGCTATGAGGACAGGTCAGGTTACATCTCTACACCCCTTGTCTGTCTTGTCGGTCACCACTGGCTATGAGGACAGGTCAGGATACATCTCTACACCCCTTGTCTGTCTTGTCGGTCACCACTGGCTATGAGGACAGGTCAGGTTACATCTCTACACCCCTTGTCTGTCTTGTCGGTCACCACTGGCTATGAGGCCAGGACAGGTTACTTCTCTACACCCCTTGTCTGTCTTGTCGGTCACCACTGGCTATGAGGACAGGTCAGGTTACATCTCTACACCCCTTGTCTGTCTTGTCGGTCACCACTGGCTATGAAGACAGGTCAGGATACATCTCTACACCCCTTGTCTGTCTTGTCGGTCATCACTGGCTATGAGGACAGGTCAGGTTACATCTCTACACCCCTTGTCTGTCTTGTCGGTCACCACTGGCTATGAGGACAGGTCAGGTTACATCTCTACACCCCTTGTTTGTCTTGTCGGTCACCACTGGCTATGAGGACAGGTCAGGTTACATCTCTACAGCCATTGTCTGTCTTGTCGGTCACCACTGGCTATGAGGACAGGTCAGGTTACATCTCTACACCCCTTGTCTGTCTTGTTGGTCACAACTGGCTATGAGGACAGGTTACATCTCTACAACCCTTGTCTGTCTTGTCGGTCACCACTGGCTATGAGGACAGGTTACATCTCTACACCCCTCGTCTGTCTTGTCGGTCACCACTGGCTATGAGGACATGTTACATCTTTACAGCCCTTGTCTGTCTTGTCGGTCACCACTGGCTATGAGGACAGGTTACATATCTACACCCCTTGTCTGTCTTGTCGGTCACCACTGGCTATGAGGACAGGTTACATCTCAACAGCCATTGTCTGTCTTGTCGGTCACCACTGGCTATGAGGACAGGTCAGGTTACATCTCAACAGCCATTGTCTGTCTTGTCGGTTACCACTGGCTATGAGGACAGGTCAGGTTACATCTCTACAGCCCTTGTCTGTCTTGTCGGTCACCACTGGCTATGAGGACAGGTTACATCTCTACAGCCATTGTCTGTCTTGTCGGTCACCACTGGCTATGAGGACAGGTTACATCTCTACACCCCTTGTCTGTCTTGTCGGTCACCACTGGCTATGAGGACAGGTTACATCTCTACAGCCATTGTCTGTCTTGTCGGTCACCACTGGCTATGAGGACAGGTTACATCTCTACAGCCCTTGTCTGTCTTGTCGGTCACCACTGGCTATGAGGACAGGTTACATATCTACACCCCTTGTCTGCCTTGTCGGTCACCACTGGCTATGAGGACAGGACAGGTTACATCTCTACACCCCTTGTCTGTCTTGTCGGTCACCACTGGCTATGAGGACAGGTTACATATCTACACCCCTTGTCTGCCTTGTCGGTCACCACTGGCTATGAGGACAGGACAGGTTACATCTCTACACCCCTTGTCTGTCTTGTCGGTCACCACTGGCTATGAGGACAGGCCTACATCTCTACACCCCTTGTCTGTCTTGTCGGTCACCACTGGCTATGAGGACATGTCAGGTTACATCTCTACACCCCTTGTCTGTCTTGTCGGTCACCACTGGCTATGAGGACAGGTTACATCTCTACAGCCCTTGTCTGTCTTGTCGGTCACCACTGGGTATGAGGACAGGTTACATCTCTACACCCCTTGTCTGTCTTGTCGGTCACCACTGGGTATGAGGACAGGTTACATCTCTACACCCCTTGTCTGTCTTGTCGGTCACCACTGGCTATGAGGACATGTTACATCTCTACACCCCTTGTCTGTCTTGTCGGTCACCACTTGCTATGAGGACAGGTTACATCTCTACACCCCTTGTCTGTCTTGTCGGTCACCACTGGCTATGAGGACAGGACAGGTTACATCTCTACACCCCTTGTCTGACTTGTCGGTCACCACTGGCTATGAGGACAGGTCATGTTACATCTCTACACCCCTTGTCTGTCTTGTCGGTCACCACTGGCTATGAGGACAGGTCAGGTTACATCTCTACAGCCCTTGTCTGTCTTGTCGGTCACCACTGGCTATGAGGACAGGTCAGGTTACATCTCTACAGCCATTGTCTGTCTTGTCGGTCACCACTGGCTATGAGGACAGGTCAGGTTACATCTTTACACCCCTTGTCTGTCTTGTCGGTCACCACTGGCTATGAGGACAGGACAGGTTACATCTCTACACCCCATGTCTGTCTTGTCGGTCACCACTGGCTATGAGGACAGGCAGGCTGACGCTCAGAGAAAACAAGTCTACACAACACTGGCTGTAAGAAGAGACAGGTCATGATGACGCTCAGAGAAAACAAGTCTACACAACACTGGCTGTAAGAAGAGACAGGTCATGATGACGCTCAGAGAAAACAAGTCTACACACTGGCTGTAAGAAGAGACAGGTCATGATGATAGGTGCAAGCCTACCCGGACCCTTGTGTCGTCACACACTGCTGCACATTGGGGTCTCTGTCTGTTTTGTCTCTCTCTCTCTCTCTCTCTCTCTCTCTCTGTCTCTCTTTCTCTCTCTGTCTCTCTCTCTCTCTATCTCCCTATCTCTCTGTCTGTCTCTGTCTCTCTGTCTCTCTCTCTCTCTCTTTCTCTCTCTCTCTGATTGTGTGTGAACGAGCTTACATCGATGCGTGACGCATGAAAAAGGAGCTCCGTCGTTTTTGTTAATTACTCTGTACAACGTCAATTAGGTACCTTGAAAGTTTGCCTAGTGAGTGCCAAGCCACCATGCCATCTGCAGCACTTGACTTTAGGGGTGCTATTGGCAGATTTGCGTTTGTATTTGCCAGTTTCATGTTTCGACGTGCAAAGGAGAAGGCGGCCATGTATCAGCGTGTGTTGAAAATCCGAAACAGGCCAACCGGTGTCATGGTAGGTTTGTTACTGGTCTTGCTGTACTTCGGAAACATTCTGCACCAATGTGGAGACATCGAGCTCAACCCTGGACCTAACCCTAAACGTGGTGCATCTGCCGCTTCTGCCACGTCATCTGTTGACGGCGAACCTAGTCTGAGAGATGTTATGGATCTGCTGGCTGACATAAAAGGTGACATAAAGGAAATGAAAAATGGCTTTGCAAATCTCCAAGAAGAGGTGCGGGAAGTGAGAGAAGAAGTATCGAAAGTGTGGCGAATGAACAATGAGCTGAAAAGTGAGAACGATGTCTTGAAAACGAAAGTGGAGCGTTTAGAGGCAAAGACCGATGATCTAGAATGTAGGTCCAAAAGAAACAATGTGATGTTTTACGGACTGCCGAGGGAGGAAAACGAAAAATGGGAAGACTGTGAAGCTACGGTGAGAGAGCTCATTGTCGACAAGCTTGAGTTGGCAGGAGATATCCAGTTTGACCGCGTGCACCGGGTCAGTGCAAAGCCAGACTCGCCAGTTATCGCTAGATGTTGCTTCTACAAAGACAAGGAGCAGATTCTTAAAGCAAAAAGAAAGCTCAAAGGTAGCGACATCTTTATTGGTGAAGATTTCTCTCAACGTGTGAGAGACATCAGGAAGAAGCTCACTCCACATCTGAAAGCGGCTCAGAAAGATGGCAAGAAGGCGACAATGATATACGACCACCTAGTCATCAATGGGAAGAAATGTGTGGTTGATAAAGACGATCGTCTGCATGAACGGAAATAGGAAAAAGATGTAATTGAGGCTGAAGAAATAGAATATGAAGACGATGAAGGTATTTTGAATCGTCCTATTTCAAAAGAAGAAGTTTTGATTGCAATGAGAAAGTTAAAACCTCAAAAGTCTGCTGGGCCTGATGAAATAATAGGAGAACTGTTGAAAAATGTTTTTTCTCCAGGGATTGACTTTTTGGTACACTTGTTTAATTTTTTGTTTTCCAAGGGTGTATTTCCAGAAAGTTGGACAGAGTCCATTGTTATCCCTTTGTTTAAGAAAGGCGATGTGAATGATCCAAATAATTATCGTGGAATTTCGCTGTGTAATGTTAGTAGCAAGGTCTATAGTACTGTGATTAATAACAGGTTGCAAGAATGGATTGAATGTAATAACAGTACGGGGGAATATCAAGCTGGTTTTAAGAAGAATTATTCCACTATTGATCATATGTTTACACTTTTGGCCTTTGTACAGAAACAATTTTCTTTGAATCGTAAGCTGTATGTTGCCTTTATAGATTTTGAGAAAGCGTTTGATTCCATCAATAGAGCTTTGCTCTGGCCAATTCTGTTAAAAAACGGTATAAAAGGGAAACTCTTTAGGTGTGTGAAGAGTATGTATGATAATGTAAAAATAAAAGTGAGATGTGGAGCAAAGTTTACGGATTATATTAATTGTACATTTGGTGTTAAACAGGGCGATGTATGTAGCCCAGTTTTATTTTCTCTCTTTATTAATGAATTAGCACTTGAGATAATTGAGAATGGAAGACATGGTGCCACATTTACTGATGACTATTTGGAATTGTTTATTCTTTTGCTTGCTGATGATTTATTGTTGTTATCAGAGACTGTTGTGGGTCTGCAGAATCAGTTAAATAATTTACGCAGGGCAGTGTCTTCTCTTCATTTAAAGGTAAACATGAGTAAAAGTAACATTATTGTGTTTAGGAAGGGTGGATATTTGAGTGCAAGGGAAAGATGGACATATGAGGGTGATATATTACCAGTTGTAAACGTGTATAAGTATTTAGGAATATTGTTTTCAACTCGACTTAGTTTTACTGCTGCCTGTGGCGATCTCTCAAGCCGGGCCAAAAATGCTCTGATGTGTATTATACAAAGATTATCTGTGCTTAATAATAATAGTTTGGATGTTTTTTTGAAGTTGTTTGATTCCCAAGTACAACCAATAGTACAGTATGGTGCGGAGATATGGGGACTGGATAAGGCTGCTCTGCAGTGTGAAAAAGTCAATTTATTTGCACTGAAGAAGTTCTTAGGAGTTCGAATGCGAACACCTAATGATCTTGTATATGGCGAGACAAACAGATATCCGATATATTTGAATTCTATTTTAAGATGCATTAGCTACTGGTTGAAATTGTTAAAGATGGAGGCGCACAGACTTCCTCGTAAATCCTACGAAATGTTGTATAAAATGGATGAAAGTGGTAAAACGAACTGGGCCTCAGGTGTCCGTTGTAAATTGTATGAGTACGGTTTTGGTTTTGTGTGGTTAAATCAGGGCGTTGTTAATGAAAAAGATTTTTTGCGTGTTTTTAGGGAAAGGTTGGTCGATTGCAGATGGCAAGAGTGGGATTATCATGTACAAAATAGTGATAGATTTGCTGTTTATCGGACATTTTGTACTGTACATGACATTAAACCCTATCTTTTGTCGAATATGGATAGGCATCTAAAGTTTATTATGACCAGGTTTCGATTCGGCATTTCAGAAATTGCAGTGCATGCTTACCGATATAGAAAACATAATGCCGATGATTTGATGTGTCCTCTTTGTAAACAAAACCAAGAAGATGAAGTCCATTTTGTTTTGTGTTGTCCATACTATAACAAATTAAGAGAAAAATTGATCCCATTTAAATATTATAAGAACCCAAGCATTTTCCGACTCAGCTTGCTTTTAGCATCACCTCAAGAAACTGTTGTCAGAAATGTATCCCTGTATTTGTATAAAGCCTTTAAATTAAGAGATGTTGTAACCTCATAGTTAAATGCCGTGTAATGTATGTGTTGTGCGATTATTATTTTGTACCTTTTTTGTGTACATCTGTTGAGTTTAATTTATATGCAATGTGAACCGTTTGTTCACACCCCTTCATAAGGGGCTATGGCCTATTGAATAAACTATCTGCGTCTGCGTCTGCGTCTCTCTCTGATTGAGACAAACACTATTGCGTTGGTACCAGCACTTTCATAGCATTTTAGAAAAAGATGAGATTGAAGATGATGAGCATGCTGATGTTAATGACTTGAATAATGAATATGAAGAAATGCTGGATAGACCCATTACCAAAGAAGAAGTGTTGATTGCTATCAGAAAACTGAAATCGGGCAAAGCTGCAGGACCTGATGGTTTAATTGGGGATTTTTTTAAAGCAGCTAGCGAAGATGTGGTGTTGTTTTTAGTGAAACTGTTTAACGCTTTGTTTGATGAGGGAATCTATCCACAGAACTGGTACGATTCAGTTATTGTACCGTTATTTAAGAAAGGAGATAGAAATGATACTAACAACTATAGGGGAATTTCATTGTGTGATATATGTAGTAAATTGTATGGTACTGTTGTTAATAATAGACTTAAAGAGTGGACTGAATTACATAATATTACAGGTGAATGTCAGGCTGGTTTCAAACAAAATTATTCTACTGTTGACCACATCTTCACTCTGCTTGCTGCTGTACAGAAACAATGTTCTAATAATCGCAAACTTTATGTAGCTTTCATTGATTTTGAGAAATGTTTTGACAGTATCTCACGCAGACTGCTCTGGCCAATTTTGATTAAAAATGGTATAAAGGGAAAGTTGTATAGATGTATTAAAAGTATGTATGCAGTGGTCAAGGCTAAAATACGATGTGGTGCTCAACTAACAGATTTCATTAACTGTACAAAAGGTGTGAAGCAAGGAGACGTGTGCAGTCCAATTTTATTCGCTCTATTTATAAATGAGCTGGCATTGGAAATCATGGATAATGGTAGGCATGGTATTACTTTAAACCCTGACATTGTTGAATTGTTCATTCTACTGTTTGCCGATGATATTACTTTGCTGTCTGAAACTGTTGTTGGTCTGCAGTCACAACTACATAGTCTATATTTTGCTTCACAGCGCCTTGAGCTTAAAGTAAACATGGGGAAAAGTAACATCGTGGTTTTTCGTAAAGGTGGATATCTAGCTGCTCGTGAAGTTTGGTATTTTGGTGGGCAAAGAATGGAGGTAGTAAATGCATACAAGTATTTAGGTATTTATTTTTCTACCAAATTAAGCTTTAATTTTGCTTGTCAAGATCTAGTTGCCAGAGCAAAACGTGCAGTACTGTGTATTATGAGTAATTTGTATAAATTCGATAGATTGTCTTTGGATGTTTTTATCAAGCTTTTTGACTCACAAGTTCAACCTATTGTTCAGTATGGTGCTGAGGTATGGGGTCTGATGCAGGCAGCAACAGTAGAAAAGGTGCATTTGTTTGCTTTAAAACGTTTTTTAGGTGTTGACAGGCGTACTCCTAATGATCTTGTTTATGGTGAATTTGGACGTTATCCCATTTACTTAAATTCATATGTACGTTGCATAAGATACTGGCTGAAACTGACAAGAATGGATGACAGTAGATTACCTCGTAAAGCATATAAGATGTTGTTTTCTCTAGATAGCAGAGGTAAATCTACTTGGGCATCACAGGTACGGTTGTGCATTATTGACTGCCGGTGGCAAGAGTGGGATAATCATATTCAGACTAGCGACCGGTTTGCATTGTACCGTACCTTTAAGACAACAAATCTTGTAGAAACATACTTGTCAATTCCAGTAAACAGACACATTTTAAATGTTTTGGTTAAATTTAGATTGGGTATTTCCAGACTTGCTTTACATACAGAAAGGTATAAAGCTGTAAGTGAAAATAATTTGGTCTGTCGTTTGTGTCTATCTAGTACTGAAGATGAATTGCATTTTGTTTTATGCTGCCCTGCACTGGAAAATCTAAGACGTCAATTTATTCCAGCAAAATTTTGTAGATGTCCTTCGAACTTCAAACTTGCACTGTTGTTGTCTGTGAAAAATGAAACTATACTTTGCAATGTAGCTAAGTTCTTGTATTTTTCATTTAAATGTTTAGAAAATGCTGTTTAAGCATTAGTATTTTGTGATTATACATTGTCTTTTCTTCTGTTCACTTGAAACGACGCGTGTGTGGATTGCTGCTGCACACACGCTCTACTTTTGTGTAACCAGCCCCCTTCCGAAAGGGGCTAAGGCCTTAAAGGAATAAAATCTTGTTCTTGTTCTTGTTCTCTCTCTCTCTCTCTCTCTCTCTCCCCCCTCTCTCTCCCTCTCTCATTTTCTCTCTCTAACTCTCTCTCGAATTATCGCTCTTTTCTCTCGCCCGTCTCTCTCTCTCTTTCTTTCTTTCTCTCTCTCTATCTCTCTCTCTCTCTCTCGTTCTCTCTCTCTCTCTCTCTGTCTCTCTCTATCTCTCTGTCTCTCTCTATTTCCCTCTCTCTCTATCTCTTTCTCTCCCTCTCTCTCTCCCCCCTCTCTCTCCCTCTCTCATTTTCTCTCTCTAACTCTCTCTCGAATTATCGCTCTTTTTCTCTCGCCCGTTTCTCTCTCTCTCTCTCTCTCTCTCTCTCTCTCTCTCTCTCTCTCTCTCTCTCTCTCTCTCTCCCTCTCTCTCTCTCTCTCTCTCTCTCTCTCTCGCTCTCTCTCTCTCTCTCTCTCTCTCTCTCTCTCTCTCTATCTCCCTCTCTCCCTCTCTCGCTCTCTCTCTCTCTCTCACTCTCTATGACACCTTGACTGAGCCTTACTGTGTGAAACAGAGGTGGTGAGAGAAGAAGAGCTTGGGTGAGAGGTATAGGGTGACAAGAAGGGTATGGCCGGGGGGGGGGGGGGGGGTGTGCATGTGTGCGTGCGAGCGTGCGTGCGTGGGTGTTTGCTAGTGTGTGAGGTGTGCGTGCGTGCGGTCGTGTGTGTTTGTGTGGTGTGATGCGTGCGAGCGTGCGTGTGTGCGTGCGAGCGTGTGTGTGTGTGTGTGCGTGCGTGCGAGTGTGCGTGCATGCATGCGTGTGTGTGTGTCTGTGTTTGTGTGTTAATTACAAAGCACCTGTTTGTCGCGAACAGCAAAGGAAAAGGGCAGCAGTCGACATTTGTCCTCAATGATGGCGCATGGCGTCACTGGGAATCCAAACAGGTAAAACTAAAAGAAGCCTTTTCGTGTTCGACAGGAAAATTCCTTCAGGGTTCACGCTGCTCAAGTTTCAGAGTTACCTGTGACGTAGCTGCCGGGCTGGGAGGGGAGGGGGGGGGGGGGGGGGGCTTTTGGCATTGTCCTCGTGAAGAGAGGAGCAGGAAAGTCACCCCGCAGTACAAAAGTCACAACGCAAAGTCACGGTCTAGTTTATAGCTGGTAACCGCATTTCTCTTGTTTGAATTCACTGCAGCACTCCAACTCTAACTTTACTGTTTGTGTTTAATGGTGTGTGTGTTTTTAACCCCGATCTTTCTTATTCCTTATTCAACTTTCCTTTGTTTGCTTATTTGTTTGATGGTCTGACTGTTGTGGGTTTTTGTCACTAATCTGTTGGGGGTTTTGTCACTAATCTGTTGGGGTTTTTGTCACTAATCTGTTGTGGGTTTTTGTCACTAATCTGTTGGGGTTTTTTGTCACTAATCTGTTGGGGTTTTTTGTCACTAATCTGTTGGGGGTTTATGTCACTAATCTGTTGGGGTTTTTTGTCACTAATCTGTTGGGGGTTTGTGTCACTAATCTGTTGTGGGTTTTTGTCACTAATCTGTTGGGGGTTTATGTCACTAATCTGTTGTGGGTTTGTGTCACTAATCTGTTGGGGGTTTGTGTCACTAATCTGTTGTGGGGTTTTGTCACTAATCTGTTGTGGGTTTTGTGTCACTAATCTGTTGTGGTTTTTTTGTCACTAATCTGTTGTGGGTTTTGTGTCACTAATCTGTTGGGGGTTTTGTGTCACTAATCTGTTGGGGTTTTTTGTCACTAATCTGTTGGGGTTTTGTGTCACTAATCTGTTGGGGGTTTTTGTCACTAATCTGTTGGGTTTTTTTGGTCACTAATCTGTTGTGGGTTTTTGTCACTAATCTGTTGGGTTTTTTTTGTCACTAATCTGTTGGGGGTTTTTGTCACTAATCTGTTGGGTTTTTGTCACTAATCTGTTGGGGGTTTGTGTCACTAATCTGCTGGGGGTTTTGTCACTAATCTGTTGGGGTTTTTTGTCACTAATCTGTTGGGGTTTTTGTCACTAATCTGTTGGGGGTTTGTGTCACTAATCTGTTGTGGGTTTTTGTCACTAATCTGTTGGGGGTTTATGTCACTAATCTGTTGGGGTTTTTTGTCACTAATCTGTTGGGGGTTTTTGTCACTAATCTGTTGGGGTTTTTGTCACTAATCTGTTGGGGTTTTTGTCACTAATCTGTTGGGTTTTTGTCACTAATCTGTTGGGGGTTTGTGTCACTAATCTGCTGGGGGTTTTGTCACTAATCTGTTGGGGTTTTTTGTCACTAATCTGTTGGGGGTTTATGTCACTAATCTGTTGGGGGTTTGTGTCACTAATCTGTTGTGGGTTTGTGTCACTAATCTGTTGGGTTTTTTTGTCACTAATCTGTTGGGGGTTTATGTCACTAATCTGTTGGGGGGTTTTGTCACTAATCTGTTGGGGTTTTTGTCACTAATCTGTTGGGGGTTTGTGTCACTAATCTGTTGTGGGTTTTGTCACTAATCTGTTGGGGTTTTTGTCACTAATCTGTTGGGGGTTTGTGTCACTAATCTGTTGGGGGTTTGTGTCACTAATCTGTTGTGGGTTTTGTCACTAATCTGTTGGGGTTTTTGTCACTAATCTGTTGGGGGTTTGTGTCACTAATCTGTTGTGGGTTTTGTCACTAATCTGTTGGGGTTTTTGTCACTAATCTGTTGGGGTTTTTTGTCACTAATCTGTTGGGGGTTTGTGTCACTAATCAGTTGGGGGTTTGTGTCACTAATCTGTTGGGGGTTTGTGTCACTAATCTGTTGGGGGGTTTGTGTCACTAATCTGTTGGGGTTTTTGTCACTAATCTGTTGGGGGTTTGTGTCACTAATCTGTTGTGGGTTTGTGTCACTAATCTGTTGGGGGTTTGTGTCACTAATCTGTTGGGGGTTTGTGTCACTAATCTGTTGGGGGTTTGTGTCACTAATCTGTTGTGGGGTTTTGTCACTAATCTGTTGGGGGTTTGTGTCACTAATCTGTTGGGGGTTTGTGTCACTAATCTGTTGTGGGGTTTTGTCACTAATCTGTTGGGGGTTTGTGTCACTAATTTGTTGGGGGTTTGTGTCACTAATCTGTTGGGGGGTTTGTGTCACTAATCTGTTGGGGGTTTGTGTCACTAATCTGTTGGGGGGTTTTGTCACTAATCTGTTGGGGGTTTTGTCACTAATCTGTTGGGGGTTCGTGTCACTAATCTGTTGGGGGTTTGTGTCACTAATCTGTTGGGGGTTTTGTCACTAATCTGTTGGGGGTTTGTGTCACTAATCTGTTGTGGGTTTTTGTCACTAATCTGTTGGGTTTTTTTTGTCACTAATCTGTTGTGGGTTTTGTCACTAATCTGTTGGGGGTTTTGTCACTAATCTGTTGGGGGTTTTGTCACTAATCTGTTGGGGGTTTGTGTCACTAATCTGTTGGGGGTTTGTGTCACTAATCTGTTGGGGGGTTCGGATGCTCTCTGTCCGTTTTTACATTTAGTCAAGTTTTGACTAAATGTTTTAACATAGAGGGGGAATCGAGACGAGGGTCGTGGTGTATGTGTGTGTGTGTGTGTGTGTGTGTGTGTGTGTGTGTGTGTGTGTGTGTGTGTGTGTGTGTGTGTGTGTGTGTGTGTGTGTGTGTGTGTGTGTGTGTGTGTAGAGCGATTCAGAGTAAACTACTGGACCGATCTTTATGAAATTTTACGTAAGAGTTCCTGGGTATGATATCCCCAGATGTTTTTTTCATTTTTTGAATGAATGTCTTTAATGACGTCAAATCCGGCTTTTTGTAAAAGTTGAGGCGGCACTGTCACACCCTCATTATATTTAGTCAAGTTTTGACTAAATATTTTAACATCGAGGGGGAATCGAAACGAGGGTCGTGGTGTATGTGTGTGTGTGTGTGTGTGTGTGTGTGTGTGTGTGTGTGTGTGTGTGTGTGTGTGTGTAGAGCGATTCAGACTAAACGACTGGACCGATCTTTATGAAATTTGACATGAGAGTTCCTGGGTATGAAATCCCCGAACGTTTTTTTCATCTGTTTGATAAATGTCTTTGATGACGTCATATCCGGCTTTTCGTGAAAGTTGAGGCGGCACTGTCACGCCCTCATTTTTCAACCAAATTGGTTGAAATTTTGGTCAAGTAATCTTCGACGAAGCCCGGACTTCGGTATTGCATTTCAGCTTGGTGGCTTAAAAATTAATTAATGACTTTGGTCATTAAAAATCTGAAAATTGTAAAAAAAATTAAAAATTTATAAAACGATCCAAATTTACCTTTATTTTATTCTCCATCATTTGCTGATTCCAAAAACATATAAATATGTTATATTCGGATTAAAAACAAGCTCTGAAAATTAAATATATAAAAATTATTATCAAAATTAAATTGTCGAAATCAATTTAAAAACACTTTCATCTTATTCCTTGTCGGTTCCTGATTCCAAAAACATATAGATATGATATGTTTGGATTAAAAACACGCTCAGAAAGTTAAAACAAAGAGAGGTACAGAAAAGCGTGCTATCCTTCTTAGCGCAACTACTACCCCGCTCTTCTTGTCAATTTCACTGCCTTTGCCATGAGCGGTGGACTGACGATGCTACGAGTATACGGTCTTGCTGAAAAATGGCATTGCGTTCAGTTTCATTCTGTGAGTTCGACAGCTACTTGACTAAATATTGTATTTTCGCCTTACGCGACTTGTTTTTCAATCAAATTGATTGAAATTTTTGTAAAGCAATCTTCGACGAAGGCCGGACTTTGGTATTGCATTTCAGCTTGGTGGCTTAAAAATTAATTGATGACTTTAGTCATTAAAAATCTGAAAATTGTAATAAATTTACGTTCATCTTATTCTTCAGTATTTTCTGATTCCAAAAACATATAAATATGTTTTATTCGGATTAAAAACAAGCTCTGAAAATTAATAATATAAAAATTATGATCAAAATTAAATTTCCGAAATCGATTTAAAACAATTTCACCTTATTCATTGTCGGTTCCTGATTCCAAAAACATATAGATATGATATTTTTGGATTCAAAACACGCTCAGAAAGTTAAAACGAAGAGAGGTAAAGAAAAGCGTGCTATGCAGCACAGCGAAACCACTACCGCGCTAAACAGGCTCGTCAGTTTCACTGCGTTTTGCACGAGCGGCGGACTACGGTCATGGGGATGGGGTTGGGGGTCGGACGAAGTTTGTTAATTTTCGTCCTATTTTTCACACTGAATTGTTTTTGTGTGTTGAATCCTTGCAGACTGATTTCATTTCTTCTGAATCTTATTTGTGTGCCAATCATCTGCTTCACATCTTGTAAAGTGACAGCGTTCAGAGAGAGAGAGAGAGAGAGAGAGAGAGAGAGAGAGAGAGAGAGAGAGAGAGAGAGAGAGAGAGAGAGAGAGAGAGAGAGAGAGAGAGAGAGAGAGAAGTCAGACATTTTATTTGTTAGGCCTCCGGTCCATAACAAGACTGGTGACGTAATACAAGCGAGTAGAGGATAATAGTGGACACATGCTAAACATGGATGGGTTCCGATAATACGTTGAGGCTATTCATTCAACTCTGATCTTATTATGCGGGAAAAAACAAGTAAAAAGTGAACTTCCGTTTCAAGTGTATCATCTGAGAACAAAGGGCAGAGTCTGTCTACGTTATTCACATTGGGTTTATACTGTAGACAGTGGTTATTTAAGGGTGACATACCAAATCTGAAACGTGCGAACATTTTCCTCAAATGAACATTTCTTATCTGATACAAATAACTACTCTTGTCATCATTTTCACGAGTTTTCATTCACAAGCACCTGGGAAATAAATGTCATGTTCCCCGGGGAATAAATCCCCGGTTACCATAGTTGCAGGAAGCCCTATTACATGGATAATCAAAAGCAAACCCAATAGAAACGCTCGAGGATTCTTCGGCTCTTTTCATTGGCGTTTCCCCAGACCTAAACAGACGACACTGCTTCGCCAAGTTCCAAATACGAACTGGCAAACTGGCAAATGTAAACAAAAAACAAAACTACCTCATCAAAGGTCATACATTTATGCTTTATCGCAAACAAATGAAACCTATCGATATGTGTTATCTTCTCACAAAGTCATGGAGTGCGTGTATCTCTGTTTGGAGAAACACGAACGTCAAGTTTAAGTCAAACCAATTGACCCCTGACACACACATTTTGACCCGTGCACAAGACGTTGTATCGATAAACTAAGCGCAAATAAAAAAATAATAATAAAAAAGCAAAGAACATAGCAACAAGAAATGAAGACATCTGACAAAGCCGAGCAAGCAGAATGACAAGTCAAATGAAAAACAGAGAGGCAATGAGAAACAAGATCGCGATTATCTTTCCTTCGCGGCACGACGCAAATCGTTTGTGTCCTTTGACCCAATTCGTGCAGTGCTGCACGATGCAAATCTTCTGTGACCTTTGACTCAACGTAGCTTCAATATTCGATTACCAATATTTACCACTGAAAACCGAGGGGTGGAATACCGAGAGGGGCAGGGTGGTAGGGCGATGGTGAAATGTAATGAAGAGACACGTGTAGCAATAAGAGAAAACCGATTCTGCAATAACACAAACAAGAACAAAAAACCCAACACTGACCTATATGAATATTTAATCAATAATATGATCGTCTGCGTTGCAGGTGTGCAAGTGAAGGGTTGGGAGGGGGGTAACTTGATCATTAATTTGTGTGTGTCAGTGTTTGTGTTCATGGACTGATTGTGAGGGAGGGGGAGGGTGGGGTGGGGTGTGTTTCAGGTTTTGGTGTGGGTATGAAACGAGCAAAACAATACCCACACCACAAAATCTTGGAGGCAAAAAACACTCGCCGTCGCATCATTTTGTCCGCACAATATTATATGCACCAACAACCGGAAAGAAAGGTGACAATGGAAAAAGACTCATCTTTGCTTCCTGCGATTCCTTGCCCCCGACTCGAACGTCGCACGATAATCCACATAACAGATGTGTTGTGAGATGGTCAACGCTGACTGTGCAAGCAAATCACCTCGTTTGAAATACGACAATCCCATCGCTCGAATGCAACATGTGGGCACTATCGTCTCAAAGGCGCTTACTGTTGGTTTCACACACCACTCTGTAGTCGGAACCTACAGAACTTCGCATCCTCAAACCTGACATACTTGTCTCAACATTATAAACTCAAATCACACACAGTAAGTTGCTTTCGCACGCCAGCTTTGAACAACGTGCTGGGGCCCCGAACATGCATTATAATAACAGAACTCGCGTTTCAAACCATGGCTCCCTGTGTTGATTTTGCACTTAATGTTGTACCACCAAAATGATGACAAAAACTATGTTTGATGGTTTGTTGCCAGACCAGCTTTTTTGTCGGTCCTCGGGGGGCATATCGACTTTTGTTTCATATTTATTGACCGCGGCCTTCGGCCTTGGTCAATAAATATGAAACAAAAGACGATATGCTCCCCCTCGGACCGACAAAAAAGCTGGTCTGTCAACAACCCATCAAACATCTTATAATACACAAGGACTGCTTAGATAACGAATACACATTATAAAACACGCGTGATTCCAGGGAACTATACCAGTCCTGTCTAAAGCAATCGACAAGTCTTTGGCGAAATTCTCTTACAAACGAGGGAATATCACCAACACCTTGTGCTTCCAACACTTCACCAAAACCGTACTTGTTCAAAACATTACGAATTCTACAAGCCCATGTCGTGCATTTTGACTTTATATCTAAAGACAATAACATATTATTTATTTTCTTGGGGTACCTGTTGCCATCCATCCGAGATAAGCAAAGCCAAAACTTCATACACTTTATGTGCGTTACCACGAACAGAGGATAACCGTAAACTATATATGCCTTGGTGACT
This sequence comes from Littorina saxatilis, assembly GCF_037325665.1. Lineage (NCBI taxonomy): Eukaryota > Metazoa > Mollusca > Gastropoda > Littorinimorpha > Littorinidae > Littorina > Littorina saxatilis. Next base: position 25,402 of record NW_027127057.1, on the reverse strand, counting down.
TTGAATGGACACCGACAAACCTTTTAATGGCCGACAAATGTACTCTTTCAACAATTTGTTGATCAGCACAGAGAGAGAGAGAGAGAGAGAGAGAGAGAGAGAGAGAGAGCATTTCAGCTTGGTGGCTTAAAAATTAATTAATGACTTTGGTCATTAAAAATCTGAAAATTGTAAAAAAAAATAAACATTTATAAAACGATCCAAATTTACCTTTATTTTATTCTCCATCATTTGCTGATTCCAAAAACATATAAATATGTTATATTCGGATTAAAAACAAGCTCTGAAAATTAAATATATAAAAATTATTATCAAAATTAAATTGTCGAAATCAATTTAAAAACACTTTCATCTTATTCCTTGTCGGTTCCTGATTCCAAAAACATATAGATATGATATGTTTGGATTAAAAACACGCTCAGAAAGTTAAAACAAAGAGAGGTACAGAAAAGCGTGCTATCCTTCTTAGCGCAACTACTACCCCGCTCTTCTTGTCAATTTCACTGCCTTTGCCATGAGCGGTGGACTGACGATGCTACGAGTATACGGTCTTGCTGAAAAATGGCATTGCGTTCAGTTTCATTCTGTGAGTTCGACAGCTACTTGACTAAATATTGTATTTTCGCCTTACGCGACTTGTTTTTCAATCAAATTGATTGAAATTTTTGTAAAGCAATCTTCGACGAAGGCCGGACTTTGGTATTGCATTTCAGCTTGGTGGCTTAAAAATTAATTGATGACTTTAGTCATTAAAAATCTGAAAATTGTAATAAATTTACGTTCATCTTATTCTTCAGTATTTTCTGATTCCAAAAACATATAAATATGTTTTATTCGGATTAAAAACAAGCTCTGAAAATTAATAATATAAAAATTATGATCAAAATTAAATTTCCGAAATCGATTTAAAACAATTTCACCTTATTCATTGTCGGTTCCTGATTCCAAAAACATATAGATATGATATTTTTGGATTCAAAACACGCTCAGAAAGTTAAAACGAAGAGAGGTAAAGAAAAGCGTGCTATGCAGCACAGCGAAACCACTACCGCGCTAAACAGGCTCGTCAGTTTCACTGCGTTTTGCACGAGCGGCGGACTACGGTCATGGGGATGGGGTTGGGGGTCGGACGAAGTTTGTTAATTTTCGTCATATCTCTCACACTGAATTGTTTGTGTGTGTTGAATCCTTGCAGACTGATTTCATTTCTTCTGACTCTTATTTGTGTGCATATCATCTGCTTCACATCTTGTAAAGTGACAGCGAGAGAGAGAGAGAGAGAGAGAGAGAGAGAGAGAGAGAGAGAGAGAGAGAGAGAGAGAGAGAGAGAGAGAGAGAGAGAGAAGTCAGACATTTTATTTGTTAGGCCTCCGGCCCATAACAAGACTGGTGACGTAATACAAGCGAGTAGAGGATAATAGTGGACACATGCTAAACATGGATGGGTTCCGATAATACGTTGAGGCTATTCATTCAACTCTGATCTTATTATGCGGGAAAAAACAAGTAAAAAGTGAACTTCCGTTTCAAGTGTATCATCTGAGAACAAAGGGCAGAGTCTGTCTACGTTATTCACATTGGGTTTATACTGTAGACAGTGGTTATTTAAGGGTGACATACCAAATCTGAAACGTGCGAACATTTTCCTCAAATGAACATTTCTTATCTGATACAAATAACTACTCTTGTCATCATTTTCACGAGTTTTCATTCACAAGCACCTGGGAAATAAATGTCATGTTCCCCGGGGAATAAATCCCCGGTTACCATAGTTGCAGGAAGCCCTATTACATGGATAATCAAAAGCAAACCCAATAGAAACGCTCGAGGATTCTTCGGCTCTTTTCATTGGCGTTTCCCCAGACCTAAACAGACGACACTGCTTCGCCAAGTTCCAAATACGAACTGGCAAACTGGCAAATGTAAACAAAAAACAAAACTACCTCATCAAAGGTCATACATTTATGCTTTATCGCAAACAAATGAAACCTATCGATATGTGTTATCTTCTCACAAAGTCATGGAGTGCGTGTATCTCTGTTTGGAGAAACACGAACGTCAAGTTTAAGTCAAACCAATTGACCCCTGACACACACATTTTGACCCGTGCACAAGACGTTGTATCGATAAACTAAGCGCAAATAACAAAATAATAATAAAAAAGCAAAGAACATAGCAACAAGAAATGAAGACATCTGACAAAGCCGAGCAAGCAGAATGACAAGTCAAAATGAAAAACAGAGAGGCAATGAGAAACAAGATCGCGATTATCTTTCCTTCGCGGCACGACGCAAATCGTTTTTGTCCTTTGACCCAATTCGTGCAGTGCTGCACGATGCAAATCTTCTGTGACCTTTGACTCAACGTAGCTTCAATATTCGATTACTAATATTTACCACTGAAAACCGAGGGGTGGAATACCGAGAGGGGCAGGGTGGTAGGGCGATGGTGAAATGTAATGAAGAGACACGTGTAGCAATAAGAGAAAACCGATTCTGCAATAACACAAACAAGAACAAAAAACCCAACACTGACCTATATGAATATTTAATCAATAATATGATCGTCTGCGTTGCAGGTGTGCAAGTGAAGGGTTGGGGGGGGGGGTAACTTGATCATTCATTTGTGTGTGTCAGTGTTTGTGTTCATGGACTGATTGTGAGGGAGGGGGAGGGTGGGGTGGGGTGTGTTTCAGGTTTTGGTGTGGGTATGAAACGAGCAAAACAATACCCACACCACAAAATCTTGGAGGCAAAAAACACTCGCCGTCGCATCATTTTGTCCGCACAATATTATATGCACCAACAACCGGAAAGAAAGGTGACAATGGAAAAAGACTCATCTTTGCTTCCTGCGATTCCTTGCCCCCGACTCGAACGTCGCACGATAATCCACATAACAGATGTGTTGTGAGATGGTCAACGCTGACTGTGCAAGCAAATCACCTCGTTTGAAATACGACAATCCCATCGCTCGAATGCAACATGTGGGCACTATCGTCTCAAAGGCGCTTACTGTTGGTTTCACACACCACTCTGTAGTCGGAACCTACAGAACTTCGCATCCTCAAACCTGACATACTTGTCTCAACATTATAAACTCAAATCACACACAGTAAGTTGCTTTCGCACGCCAGCTTTGAACAACGTGCTGGGGCCCCGAACATGCATTATAATAACAGAACTCGCGTTTCAAACCATGGCTCCCTGTGTTGATTTTGCACTTAATGTTGTACCACCAAAATGATGACAAAAACTATGTTTGATGGTTTGTTGCCAGACCAGCTTTTTTGTCGGTCCTCGGGGGGCATATCGACTTTTGTTTCATATTTATTGACCGCGGCCTTCGGCCTTGGTCAATAAATATGAAACAAAAGACGATATGCTCCCCCTCGGACCGACAAAAAAGCTGGTCTGTCAACAACCCATCAAACATCTTATAATACACAAGGACTGCTTAGATAACGAATACACATTATAAAACACGCGTGATTCAAGGGAACTATGCCAATCCTGTCTAAAACAATCGACAAGTCTTTGGCGAAATTCTCTTACAAACGTGCAAATATCACCAACACCTTGTGCTTCCCACACTTCACCAAAACCATACTTGTACAAAACATTACGAACTTTACAAGCCCCTGTCGTGCATTTTGACTTTATATCTAAAGACAATAACATATTATTTATTTTCTTGGGGTACCTGTTGCCATCCATCCGAGATAAGCAAAGCCAAAACTTCATACACTTTATGTGCGTTACCACGAACAGAGGATAACCGTAAACTATATATGCCTTGGTGACTTTGAATGGACACCGACAAACCTTTTAATGGCCGACAAATGTACTCTTTCAACAATTTGTTGATCAGCACAGAGAGAGAGAGAGAGAGAGAGAGAGAGAGAGAGAGAGAGAGAGAGAGAGAGAGAGAGAGAGAGAGAGAGAGAGAGAGAGAGAGAGAGAGAGAGAGAGAGACAGACAGACAGACAGACAGACAGAAAGAGCGAGAGAGAGAAAGAGAGAGAGAGAAAGAGAGATAAAGAGAGAGAGAGAAATAGAGAGAGAGAATGTGAGTGTGTATGTGTATATTTGTGTTTGTTTGTGTGTGTGTGTGCGTATGTGTGTATGTGTGTGCGTGTATGTATGTGTGTGTGCGTGTGTGCGTGCGTACATACGTGCGCACGGGCGCAAGTGTGTGTGTGTATGTGTGTGTGTGTGTGTGTGTATGTGTGTGTGTGTGTGTGTGTGTGTGTGTGTATGTGTGTGTGTGTGTGTGTGTGTGTGATAACAACGCAATAGTGTATGTCGCAAAAGCAAAAGACAAGTCGCGTAAGGCGAAAATACAATATTTAGTCAAGTAGCTGCCATTTTTCAGCAAGACCGTATACTCGTAGCATCGTCAGTCCACCGCTCATGGCAAAGGCAGTGAAATTGACAAGAAGAGCGGGGTAGTAGTTGCGCTAAGAAGGATAGCACGCTTTTCTGTACCTCTCTTTGTTTTAACTTTCTGAGCGTGTTTTTAATCCAAACATATCATATCTATATGTTTTTGGAATCAGGAACCGACAAGGAATAAGATGAAAGTGTTTTTAAATTGATTTGGAAAATTTAATTTTGATAATATTTTTTATATATTTAATTTTCAGAGCTTGTTTTTAATCCGAATATAACATATTTATATGTTTTTGGAATCAGCAAATGATGGAAAATAAGATAAACGTAAATTTGGATCGTTTTATAAATTTTTAATTTTTTAAAAAATTTTCCGATTTTTAATGACCAAAGTCATTAATTAATTTTTAAGCCACCAAGCTGAAATGCAATACCGAACCCCGGGCTTCGTCGAAGAATACTTGACCAAAATTTGAACCAATTTGGTTGAAAAATGAGGGCGTGACAGTGCCGCCTCAACTTTCACGAAAAGCCGGATATGACGTCATCAAAGACATTTATCAAAAAAATGAAAAAAACGTTCGGGGATTTCATACCCAGGAACTCTCATGTCAAATTTCATAAAGATCGGTCCAGTAGTTTAGTCTGAATCGCTCTACACACACACACACACACACACACACACACACACACACACACGCACGCACGCACGCACATGCACCACGACCCTCGTTTCGATTCCCCCTCGATGTTAAAATATTTAGTCAAAACTTGACTAAATATAAAAAGAGCAATCGACACTTTTTTTCAAGAATGACGTCACTGCGAATCCCGAGAGAGAACACACCCGCCTTTATCCTTCCCGTTTGTTGCGAGTCAGTGGGGTCACTTCAGGGGTGAGTACACCCGCCTTTATCCTTCCCCTTTGTTGCGAGTCAGTGGGGTCACTTCAGGGGTCAGTACACACGCACCTGTCATTATTAGGCCTATATTTAAACATTTTCATGTAGGAGGCACTAACAGTCGTTAGCATCGCTTACTTCCGTGCGTCCCGGGACCCGAAATCGGGTGTGCTTACTATGTGATGCTTTTTAGAAGAAAACACACACACAAACACACACACACACAAACACACACAAACACACACACACACCAGACACACAAACACACACTCTCTCTCTCTCGTTCGCTCTCTGTCTCTCCGAGGTTCTCTGTGTCTCTTTCTTCCTTTTTCTCTGTCTCTCTCTCTCTGTCTCTCTCTGTCTCTCTGTCTCTCTGTCTCCGTAGGGCTCCGGCCAAAGTGCGCGTCCCTGCGTCATAATACGCACTTGAAGCCAAAAACACGTACTAGAATTTTGAGGAGGGGGTCCCGGGACGCACTACATTTATAAAGGGCGGGTCCCGGGACGCACTAAATATCCGTTATCGTGCGTACCCTGAGTACTGTTTCTAGAATGTTGTCGTTAGCCTCGCTTACTTTCGTGCCAGCAAAAAGGAGGCTGAGGCCGATGCAGATGTTGCTGTGCCCGGCAAAGGTTTTGATATAACATGGTTGTTGGCACAAAAGCTTGTCGGGCGACTTCAGCGGTGAACGAACACAGCGCTCAAACAGATTTAGCGAAACATGGAAGAAAAAATTGCAAACACCGAACAAAAGATAAAGATGTTTTCAAACAGAATGGAAGAGGTGATACAACGAATAATGTAACAAAAACGAATAATGTAACAATTGTAACATTATTCGGGGGTAGCCCTTTTTTCAACTTAGATTAGAAAAAGTGTAAAATAGCTCACAATACAGTCTCGGGTTAGGGTTAGCATCCACTCTCAAAAATCACATGTCACTCACATGGCATGCACGCTTTTTGCAGAATCAGTGACGCCACTCGCACACATGCACAGACAGATAGACACACGCCGTTATGCTCTGATTCTACCCCCCTCCCCGCGATTTGTAAAATGTTTTACAAATCACGTAAATGCTCCCGATATTTAATTCATCATCTCCAAAGTGAAGGGATCTGTTGAGAAAAAAAATCTCATTACTTTTTTGTCCCATCGCTTGGAAATTCGGGTCACTTCCTCCCAGTGGAAAGCTAGCAGTAACAAAGTCGCGCTACCCCAAAGTCAAGGGATCTATTAGTCCCGTTTCGCCGTTATCCCATTTCACCCCCATCCCATTTCGCGACATTTTACAGGCCAAGTGTCATTTTACCACCATGTCATGTACCATTAGCTCCACATCCCATTTTGGCGCAATCCCGTTTCGCCGTTATCTCATTTTGCCCCCATCCCATTTTTGCGACATTTCACAGGCCAAGTGTCATTTTACCACCGTGTCATACCACTAGCGCCACATTCCATTTTGTCGCCATGCCGTTTTGCCGTCATCCCATTTCGCCGCCATCCCTATTTCTCGACATTGTGGATTGTGGCATAACTGGGATTTCGCGTAAACGGAATGTCTTCCTAGTTGAATAACGCAGTATAGTAGTATAGTGAGGCTTGGCAAGAAGAATAAATCAAAAATGGGATGGCGGCCAAATGGGATGGTTTCAAAATGGTATGTCGCGCTATTGTTATGACACGGCATATAATGCAATGCATTTCCAAAAATATGATGACATTTGTTTTTCCTCCGATAAGAGAAAAATATTTCTTATATCCGGAGTCTCCCGATAAGAAAAACCTCGAATGTAAGAAAGCAAAAATAATTTCTCCTGGACACTCTTATAAACCCTATGTTCTTGACCTCACTGGGTGAAGGGTCATTCGCATCATTACGCACGAATTTGTGTGCATCTCAATAATTATCAGTCTAGTGTTTCCTAGTGAATTATATTCACAGAGAAAATCTCGATAGCAATTTCAAGCAAAAGCTACATCCGCCACGAATAATGTAACAATTGTTACATTATTCGTTTTTGTTACATTATTCGTTGTATCAAGAGGACTTACACATGGGCTTCCCTTTAAAACTTATAGATGATGGTCGTGGATTGACTTCTGCAAAAAGTCGTATTGAAGCCTCACAAAGGCTTCTGGTGGTCGTCAATCCACAATTATCCCCAATAAGTTTCAAATGCAAGCCTGTCAATGTGATTGTAGTTCAAGTCTCACGGACTGCACCAGTTAAATCCACAATCATCACCGAGACGTTTCAAATGCAAGCCTGTCAATGTGATTGTAGTTCAAGTCTCACGGACTGCACCAGTTACATTTGTTCCATTCACTGCCAACAACTGGCTTTCAGTCACTGCCAACAGCTGGCTTTCAGTCACTGCCAACAACTGGCTTTCAGTCACTGCCAACAACTGGCTTTCAGTCACTGCCAACAACTGGCTTTCAGTCACTGCCAACAACTGGCTTTCAGTCACTGCCAACAACTGGCTTTCAGTCACTGCCAACAACTGGCTTTCAGTCACTGCCAACAACTGGCTTTCAGTCACTGCCAACAACTGGCTTTCAGTCACTGTCAACAACTGGCTTTCAGTCACTGCCAACAACTGGCTTTCAGTCACTGTCAACAACTGGCTTTCAGTCACTGCCAACAACTGGCTTTCAGTCACTGTCAATAACTGGCTTTCAGTCACTGCCAACAACTGGCTTTCAGTCATTGTCAACAACTGGCTTTCAGTCACTGTCAACAACTGGCTTTCAGTCACTGTCAACAACTGGCTTTCAGTCACTGCCAACAACTGGCTTTCAGTCACTGTCAATAACTGGCTTTCAGTCACTGTCAACAACTGGCTTTCAGTCACTGTCAACAACTGGCTTTCAGTCACTGTCAACAACTGGCTTTCAGTCACTGTCAACAACTGGCTTTCAGTCACTGTCAACAACTGGCTTTCAGTCACTGGACATAATCTAAAAGAAGCCCCACCCCCATACCAAACAAACTGTTTTTTGTTTTTTTTAATACAAAGAGAGATCCAAAATACCCTTTTCAAACAGCATCTGGGGGGGGGGGGGGGCAAGGCGCGAGCGCACCCGTGTGTGTGTGTGTGTGTGTGTGTGTGTGTGTGTGTGTGTGTGTTTGCGTGTGTTGGTGCGAGCGTGCATGCGTGGTGAGCATGTGTGCGTGCATATATGTGTGTGTATGTATGTTTTTGTGCGTGCGTGCATATATGTGTGTGTATGTATGTTTTTGTGTGTGCGTGTATGTATGTGAGTGTGTGTGTGTGTGTGTGTGTGTGTGTGTGTGTGTGTGTGTGTGTGTGTGTGTGTGTGTGTGTGTGTGTGTGTGTGTGTGTGTGTGTGTGTGTGTGTTTGTTAGTGTGTGAGGATGTACACGTGTGCATGTCTGTACGTGTGCTCGCGTGGCGGGTTGGTGATGGGTGGGTGTACGTGTGCTCGCGTGGCGGGGTGGTGATGGGTGGGTGTACGTGTGCTCGCGTGGCGGGTTGGTGATGGGTGGGTGTACGTGTGCTCGCGTGGCGGGGTGGTGATGGGTGGGTGTACGTGTGCTCGCCGCGTGGCGGGTTGGTGATGGGTGGGTGTACGTGTGCTCGCGTGGCGGGGTGGTGATGGGTGGGTGTACGTGTGCTCGCCGCGTGGCGGGTTGGTGATGGGTGGGTGTACGTGTGCTCGCGTGGCGGGGTGGTGATGGGTGGGTGTACGTGTGCTCGCGTGGCGGGGTGGTGATGGGTGGGTGTACGTGTGCTCGCGTGGCGGGGTGGTGATGGGTGGGTGTACGTGTGCTCGCGTGGCGGGGTGGTGATGGGTGGGTGTACGTGTGCTCGCGTGGCGGGGTGGTGATGGGTGGGTGTACGTGTGCTCGCGTGGCGGGGTGGTGATGGGTGGGTGTACGTGTGCTCGCGTGGCGGGGTGGTGATGGGTGGGTGTACGTGTGCTCGCCGCGTGGCGGGTTGGTGATGGGTGGGTGTACGTGTGCTCGCGTGGCGGGGTGGTGATGGGTGGGTGTACGTGTGCTCGCGTGGCGGGTTGGTGATGGGTGGGTGTACGTGTGCTCGCGTGGCGGGGTGGTGATGGGTGGGTGTACGTGTGCTCGCGTGGCGGGGTGGTGATGGGTGGGTGTACGTGTGCTCGCCGCGTGGCGGGTTGGTGATGGGTGGGTGTACGTGTGCTCGCGTGGCGGGGTGGTGATGGGTGGGTGTACGTGTGCTCGCGTGGCGGGGTGGTGATGGGTGGGTGTACGTGTGCTCGCGTGGCGGGGTGGTGATGGGTGGGTGTACGTGTGCTCGCGTGGCGGGGTGGTGATGGGTGGGTGTACGTGTGCTCGCGTGGCGGGGTGGTGATGGGTGGGTGTACGTGTGCTCGCGTGGCGGGGTGGTGATGGGTGGGTGTAGGTGTGCTCGCGTGGCGGGGTGGTGATGGGTGGGTGTACGTGTGCTCGCGTGGCGGGGTGGTGATGGGTGGGTGTACGTGTGCTCGCCGCGTGGCGGGTTGGTGATGGGTGGGTGTACGTGTGCTCGCGTGGCGGGGTGGTGATGGGTGGGTGTACGTGTGCTCGCGTGGCGGGTTGGTGATGGGTGGGTGTACGTGTGCTCGCGTGGCGGGGTGGTGATGGGTGGGTGTACGTGTGCTCGCGTGGCGGGTTGGTGATGGGTGGGTGTACGTGTGCTCGCGTGGCGGGGTGGTGATGGGTGGGTGTACGTGTGCTCGCCGCGTGGCGGGTTGGTGATGGGTGGGTGTAGGTGTGCTCGCGTGGCGGGGTGGTGATGGGTGGGTGTACGTGTGCTCGCGTGGCGGGGTGGTGATGGGTGGGTGTACGTGTGCTCGCGTGGCGGGGTGGTGATGGGTGGGTGTACGTGTGCTCGCGTGGCGGATTGGTGATGGGTGGGTGTACGTGTGCTCGCGTGGCGGGGTGGTGATGGGTGGGTGTACGTGTGCTCGCGTGGCGGGTTGGTGATGGGTGGGTGTACGTGTGCTCGCGTGGCGGGGTGGTGATGGGTGGGTGTACGTGTGCTCGCGTGGCGGGTTGGTGATGGGTGGGTGTACGTGTGCTCGCGTGGCGGGGTGGTGATGGGTGGGTGTACGTGTGCTCGCCGCGTGGCGGGTTGGTGATGGGTGGGTGTTGGTGTGCTCGCGTGGCGGGGTGGTGATGGGTGGGTGTACGTGTGCTCGCGTGGCGGGGTGGTGATGGGTGGGTGTACGTGTGCTCGCGTGGCGGGGTGGTGATGGGTGGGTGTACGTGTGCTCGCGTGGCGGATTGGTGATGGGTGGGTGTACGTGTGCTCGCGTGGCGGGGTGGTGATGGGTGGGTGTACGTGTGCTCGCGTGGCGGGGTGGTGATGGGTGGGTGTACGTGTGCTCGCGTGGCGGGGTGGTGATGGGTGGGTGTAGGTGTGCTCGCGTGGCGGGGTGGTGATGGGTGGGTGTACGTGTGCTCGCCGCGTGGCGGGGTGGTGATGGGTGGGTGTACGTGTGCTCGCGAGGCGGGGTGGTGATGGGTGGGTGTACGTGTGCTCGCGTGGCGGGGTGGTGATGGGTGGGTGTACGTGTGCTCGCGTGGCGGGGTGGTGATGGGTGGGTGTACGTGTGCTCGCGTGGCGGGGTGGTGATGGGTGGGTGTACGTGTGCTCGCGAGGCGGGGTGGTGATGGGTGGGTGTACGTGTGCTCGCGTGGCGGGGTGGTGATGGGTGGGTGTACGTGTGCTCGCGTGGCGGGGTGGTGATGGGTGGGTGTACGTGTGCTCGCGTGGCGGGGTGGTGATGGGTGGGTGTACGTGTGCTCGCGTGGCGGGGTGGTGATGGGTGGGTGTACGTGTGCTCGCGTGGCGGGGTGGTGATGGGTGGGTGTACGTGTGCTCGCGTGGCGGGGTGGTGATGGGTGGGTGTACGTGTGCTCGCGTGGCGGGGTGGTGATGGGTGGGTGTACGTGTGCTCGCGTGGCGGGGTGGTGATGGGTGGGTGTACGTGTGCTCGCCGCGTGGCGGGTTGGTGATGGGTGGGTGTACGTGTGCTCGCGTGGCGGGGTGGTGATGGGTGGGTGTACGTGTGCTCGCGTGGCGGGGTGGTGATGGGTGGGTGTACGTGTGCTCGCGAGGCGGGGTGGTGATGGGTGGGTGTACGTGTGCTCGCGTGGCGGGGTGGTGATGGGTGGGTGTACGTGTGCTCGCGTGGCGGGGTGGTGATGGGTGGGTGTACGTGTGCTCGCGTGGCGGGGTGGTGATGGGTGGGTGTACGTGTGCTCGCGTGGCGGGGTGGTGATGGGTGGGTGTACGTGTGCTCGCGTGGCGGGGTGGTGATGGGTGGGTGTACGTGTGCTCGCGTGGCGGGGTGGTGATGGGTGGGTGTACGTGTGCTCGCGTGGCGGGGTGGTGATGGGTGGGTGTACGTGTGCTCGCGTGGCGGGGTGGTGATGGGTGGGTGTACGTGTGCTCGCGTGGCGGGTTGGTGATGGGTGGGTGTACGTGTGCTCGCGTGGCGGGGTGGTGATGGGTGGGTGTACGTGTGCTCGCGTGGCGGGGTGGTGATGGGTGGGTGTACGTGTGCTCGCGAGGCGGGGTGGTGATGGGTGGGTGTACGTGTGCTCGCGTGGCGGGGTGGTGATGGGTGGGTGTACGTGTGCTCGCGTGGCGGGTTGGTGATGGGTGGGTGTACGTGTGCTCGCGTGGCGGGGTGGTGATGGGTGGGTGTACGTGTGCTCGCGTGGCGGGGTGGTGATGGGTGGGTGTACGTGTGCTCGCGTGGCGGGGTGGTGATGGGTGGGTGTACGTGTGCTCGCGTGGCGGGGTGGTGATGGGTGGGTGTACGTGTGCTCGCGTGGCGGGTTGGTGATGGGTGGGTGTACGTGTGCTCGCGTGGCGGGGTGGTGATGGGTGGGTGTACGTGTGCTCGCGTGGCGGGGTGGTGATGGGTGGGTGTACGTGTGCTCGCGAGGCGGGGTGGTGATGGGTGGGTGTACGTGTGCTCGCGTGGCGGGTTGGTGATGGGTGGGTGTACGTGTGCTCGCGTGGCGGGGTGGTGATGGGTGGGTGTACGTGTGCTCGCGTGGCGGGTTGGTGATGGGTGGGTGTACGTGTGCTCGCGTGGCGGGGTGGTGATGGGTGGGTGTACGTGTGCTCGCGTGGCGGGGTGGTGATGGGTGGGTGTACGTGTGCTCGCGAGGCGGGGTGGTGATGGGTGGGTGTACGTGTGCTCGCGTGGCGGGGTGGTGATGGGTGGGTGTACGTGTGCTCGCGTGGCGGGTTGGTGATGGGTGGGTGTACGTGTGCTCGCGTGGCGGGGTGGTGATGGGTGGGTGTACGTGTGCTCGCGTGGCGGGGTGGTGATGGGTGGGTGTACGTGTGCTCGCGTGGCGGGGTGGTGATGGGTGGGTGTACGTGTGCTCGCGTGGCGGGGTGGTGATGGGTGGGTGTAGGCTGCGTATGAGTAGATGGGTCTGTGCCTACACGTGTACGACATATAGAGAACGTGTTTTCTTGTTTGTATGTATTTCTTCATGTCACATAACTATGACCTTTACAGACAGACAGACGAACATGGATACAGAGACAGAGTGAAGGAGAATTTGAAAGGAGTATGTTGGGCCTCTCCTCGAAACAAAAGGTTCACTTTGCCGTGTGGGTGGAGGGGGGGGGGGTGCCTCCGAAACCCAGGAACGCAGCCATAGATCTAGCCCCGAGTGTTATTCAATCATGTATGTGATTCACGTAATTGTATGCACACAAAAAAGACAAAGATCTGGAAAAATTACTTTCAGGATAAACGTTGATATCCGATGCCACTGCTGTCTGAGTGCGAATGATGTCCTTACGAAAAAATGAAGTGAGAACTACGAATGCTACAGACATTAGGTGGACAAAAATTAGCTTTTCAAATGACAGGGAAAATTCATGTACAAAAACCATTAAAAAAAGGCTAATGTCTTGAGGCAAACAATAGTGAGAATTTGTAATGGCACAATCGATATATACCGAGAGGCATAAATTCCGCAAACTGAACTTTTAAAAATCAAAAAAAAATCAACTCGGTGGTGAATATTTTCAATGTTTGAATATTTTATTTATTGGCCATTTTAGTGTTTATAAACCTTCGCTTTATTGATTTTGAATAGAACATCATTAAATGACAATTGTTTTAAAAAAAGTGACTGAGTCTAAGCGCAATGATTTCGGAAAACGTTCAGTGTTCATCACGTTCAATGCTTTGGCCAGCTCTAAGCATCCCAATCGCTTGCTGAGTCTCTCTCCTTCATCAAGTCGTGGCATGATTGCGATATCTGATACAGCCAAACAGCCAGTTGCATTTCATAGGGCCATACACTATCTTTTTTACGTTATTGTCTCCCGTTCAGCCCATGGTCTTTATTAGCACAGTGAGCTGTGGCTGGATCAGCAATACTGCAAAGCGCACGCTGACAGCATGAAACATTTGCTCCGACATTCAAGATGTCAACTACAAATTACAGGTTCAATCTGATTTTCGTTTGAGAGCAAAATCGTTCAATGCACTATTTGCAGAATTTATGCCTTTCAGTATAGAAACAGGAATTCAAAGAAAGCATTTTCCCCCGTTTTTTTCATGAGTTTGATTCATGATGTGTTTTAAAGTTGGATAAAAAGAACCCCTCAATAAGAGGTTGTTATTTTTAAACCTTTCTCTCCTTTAGTTTTATAGAGCGTTTTGCAAGCGAGTGTCCCAAGTATTTCAAATCAGTTGAAGCACGGTTAGAACAGACTTCAATGCCTCGATTGTTTGTCAATCGTCTTCCCATTTTTCTTGTGTGAAAATTTAAAATAATTTCCGGTAAACTATCAACTTTCATCGTACTCAACGTTTGCAAACAATTTACTGCATACAATTCTGACTAACAATATTTGACATTTGTTGTGCTTGCTTTGTCTACTGGGGATGTGGAGTGCCTTTATTGCTGTACATATCTCCTGAATATGATGTACTGAGTCACCTAAAAGTAAATTAGTTTATCTCATGAATATAAAATAGTGTGTTAATTGTCTGTATGGATATAATAGTGTCAGACAATCTAAATGTTAAGTACAGTATCTGTGTCTGTAAATCACCCGAACGTACGGTACATGTAAAATACTGGCTCACCTCAATCATCAATGTAAAATACTGACTCAGATCAGTGTAAAATGCCGATTTGCTTGAATGTAAAATATTGACTCATTTGACTGTAACCTGTAACATTGTTTCCCCAAAATATTGACTCATTTGACTGTAACCTGTAACATTGTTGCCCCAAAATATTGACTCATTTGACTGTAACCTGTAACATTGTTGCCCCAAAATATTGACTCATTTGACTGTAACCTGTAACATTGTTGCCCCAAAATATTGACTCATTTGACTGTAACCTGTAACATTGTTGCCCCAAAATATTGACTCATTTGATTGTAACCTGTAACATTGTTGCCCCAAAATATTGACTCATTTGACTGTAACCTGTAACATTGTTGCCCCAAAATATTGACTCATTTGACTGTAACCTGTAACATTGCTGCCCCAAAATATTGACTCATTTGACTGTAACCTGTAACATTGTTGCCCCAAAATATTGACTCATTTGACTGTAACCTGTAACATTGTTGCCCCAAAACAGACAGATTGTTAACGTTTCACAATCCAGAATGGAAAAAAACCATCGAAGAATGTTAGTTCATTTAACGTTTTTACATTTAGTCAAGTTTTGACTAAATCTTTTAACATAGAGGGGGGAATCGAGACGAGGGTCGTGGTGTATGTGTGTCTGTCTGTCTGTCTCTGTGTGTGTGTGTGTGTGTGTGTGTGTGTGTGTGTATGTGTAGAGCGATTCAGACTAAACTACTGGGCCGATCTTTATGAAATTTGACATGAGTGTTCCTGGGTATGATATCCCCGGACGTTTGTTTTCATTTTTTCGGTGAATACCTTTGATGACGTCATATCCGGCCTTTTATAAAAGTTGAGGCGGCACTGTCACACCCTCATTTTCAAATTGATTGAAATTTTGGCAAAGCAATCTTCGACGAAGCCCGGGGTTTGGTATTGCATTTCAGCTTGGTGGCTTAAAAACTAATGAGTGAGTTTGGTCATTAAAAATCGAAAATTTGTAATTAAAATTATTTTTTTATTAAACGATCCAAAAACAATTTCATCTTATTCTTCGTCATTTTCTGATTCCAAAAACATATACATATGTTATATTTTGATTAAAAACAAGCTCTGAAAATTAAAAATATAAAAATTATGATCAAAATTAAATTTCCGAAATCGTTTTAAAAACTATTTCATCTTATTCCTTGTCGGTTCCTGATTCCAAAAACATATAGATATGATATGTTTGGATTAAAAACACGCTCAGAAAGTTAAAACGAAGAGAGGTACAGTAAAGCGTGCTATGAAGCACAGCGCAATCGCTACCGCGCCAAACAGGCTCGTCACTTTCACTGCCTTTTGCACTAGCGGCGGACTACGTTCAGTTTCATTCTGTGAGTTCCACAGCTTGACTAAATGTAGTAATTTCGCCTTACGCGACTTGTTTTTTTGTTTGTGGACAAAACTAAGCATTCACTATTTATAAGTGACGACACTAACAACAAGTCTATAAAATACAAATACACCTGATACTTAAACATAAAGGCCATGTGAACGAGTAACGGATGTAAACAGACAGAACAGAAAGGAACCGAGCTTAAAAATTCAGGCCAGGCAGTATTTTACATTCTGGTAAGTCAAAAGTTTACATTCAGGTGAGACAGTATTTTACATTCAGGGGAGTCAGTATTTTACATTCAGGTGAGTCCGTATTTTACATTCAGGTGAGTCAGTATTTTACGTTCAGGTGAGTCAGAATGTTACATCCAAGTGAGCCAGTATATATTTTACATTCAGACAGTAATTTATATTCAAGCGAGTAAGTATTTTACATTCATATCATGTGAGTCAGTATTTTACACTGAGTTTTTTTTAATAGTTTTTTTCTTCTCAAAATACAGAACATTTAATCAACCTACCTTCTTGTATTGTGATGGTAGATTTGTGTTTATGTGTGTACCAGGTATTGTGGCTGCTGTGTCTACTGGGGATGACCAGTGCCATGGTGTACCAGCTGATCAAACTGACCACCACATTCTTCGCCTTCCCCGTCAAGACCTCAGTCAACCTCGCCTTTAGGTACAGGTATCAGGTGTATTTGTAGTCCTACAGGTATCAGGTTTATTTGTTGTCGTACAGGTATCAGGTGTATATGTTGTCGTACAGGTAGCAGGTGTATTTGTTGTCCTACAAGTATCAGGTGTATTTGTTGTCGTACAGGTATCAGGTGTATTTGTTGTCCTGCAGACTTCATGTATGTTGTGATATTAAAACGTTCTCACAGAATTGTGGAGCAGAGAAGCTGTTTAGCCTTTTTTTTTTGTAATTCTATTTTAAGTATCGAGGGACCTAGGCGAAGTATGTGTGTGTGTGTGTGTGGGGGGGGGGGGGGTAGAGGGGTTGGTAGTGTGTGTGTGTGGGTGTGTGTGTGTGTAAGTGTGTATGTGTTAGCGTGCGTTTGTGTGTGCGTGTGTGCGTGCGTTTGTGTGTACGTGTGCGTGCGTGTGTGTGTGTGTGTGCGTGTGTGTGTATGTGTGTGTGTGTGTGTGGTGTGTGTGTGTGTGTGTGTGTGTTGTGCGTGTGTGCGTGAGAGAAAGAGGGGAGAGAGAGAGAAACAAAAGATATCCCGAGAGAGAAAAAGGGGGGGGGGGGGGGGGGCAGTGAATGCGTATGTCAAAGATTGATATGCGCCTGAACAGCACAAAACATCAACAGAAAGGTGAGGCTGATTTAAACTAACTGCTTATGTCTCTCTTTTTCGCCAATTGTCCTCTATCTGTTACTCCCAGCAATCACAATCTGCAACAGCAACCCGATACGACTGACTAAGGTGCGCACCCTCAACTGTCCACTGCAGTCCTTTCTCAGGGTGGAAGACCAATACAAGAGTCCGGTGAGAGATGTGCACGTGTGTGTGTGTGTGTGTGTGTGTGTGTGTGTGTGTGTGTGTGTGTGTGTGGTGTGTGTGTGTGTGTAGTGTGTGTGGTGTGTGTGTGTGTGTGTGTGTGAATGTGTGTGTGTGTGGTGTGTGTGGTGTGTGTGTGTGGTGTGTGTGGTGTGTGTGTGTGTGTGGTGTGTGTGTGTGTGTGTGTGTGTGTGTGTTGTGCGTGTGTGCGTGAGAGAAAGAGGGGAGAGAGAGAGAAACAAAAGATATCCCGAGAGAGAAAAAGGGGGGGGGGGGGGGCAGTGAATGCGTATGTCAAAGATTGATATGCGCCTGAACAGCACAAAACATCAACAGAAAGGTGAGGCTGATTTAAACTAACTGCTTATGTCTCTCTTTTTCGCCAATTGTCCTCTATCTGTTACTCCCAGCAATCACAATCTGCAACAGCAACCCGATACGACTGACTAAGGTGCGCACCCTCAACTGTCCACTGCAGTCCTTTCTCAGGGTGGAAGACCAATACAAGAGTCCGGTGAGAGATGTGCACGTGTGTGTGTGTGTGTGTGTGTGTGTGTATGTGTGTGTGTGTGTGTGTGTGTGTGTGTGTGTTGTGGAGTAAAGGGGGAAATGTGTGTGTGTGTGTGTGTGTGTGTGTGGTGTGTGTGGTGTGTGTGTGTGGTGTGTGTGTGTGTGTGTGTGTGTGTGTGTGTGCATGTGTGGTGTGTGTGGTGTGTGTGTGTGTGTGTGTGTGTGTGTGGTGTGTGTGTGTGGTGTGTGTGTGTGCGCGTGTGTGTGTGTGTGTGTGCGTGTGTGTGTGTGTGTGTGGTGTGTGTGTGTGGTGTGTGTGTGTGTGTGCGTGTGTAGGTGGTTTTACCGACAAATGGGGACGATTGTCACTGGAGAGCAGTCAAATGGGGACGCTTCCGACAAACGGGGACGTCCCCATTTGTCGGCCCGTGCGACCCCATTTGACTGGATTTGAGCAGATTGAGCGACCCCATTTGACTGCTTCCTAGCATCCCTGTGGACAAACGGACTGGATTTTCACACAGATTCATACACATATTTTAGCTCTGCACTTTGTGGTCTGCTCAACTAAACCATGTGATTTTTATTATGTGACTTCAAATGACTTTACAGTAACTGCTTTCATCAGAATTCAGTTTCTATTCAAATGCAGTCAAACTAAAACATTTATTTGAATTAAAAAAAAAAGTTATTGCATTTAATATATTTTATTAAGAGTATTTTGAAAGAGTTCTGATTATTTGATCACGGTTTTTTTTTGTATTAAAACAAAAACAAACACAGAAACATATCTGCCGTGTGCTGACAAAACCGAGTAAGTCCACTGAAGCTAGTTCTGAGATAAACGACTTTTTCTGTTTTATTACATTTCTCAAAAGTGACGATTATCTTGATCAACCTACAGAGATAATAAGATAAATAGCATTATTGTACGTTTACAACCCGAGTTTGATAATGATCTGATGGATGGTTTTTGTTTTGTTGGGCATTTTGTGGACTTACTTGGTTTTGTCACTTTTTTCCCTTATATCAGATCTAAAAAAATTGACAGATCTAAGCAAGTGGACTTACTTGGTTTTGTCAAAACATTTGGAAGAAAAAGTAGTGCTTTTTTTGAGGATGAAAGTCGCTTGTTCATTTCAATGCGTTATTCTCTCAGGTGCCAGGAGAAACGTTCCGTATAACTCTCGCTTACTCTATTACACATGTCGTGTGCACATTAGAGCGTTTACTTCCCTTTGCTTATTTGATCTCTAAACTACGCTCTGGCTCATTTCGGTACGATTCTCACAGATACTTTCGAAGCGAACCTGTAACAATGTGTGCGTTTGTGTGTTTGTTCTGATTAAAACCAGGCTTGATCTAAGGACTATGTCCAGTCAAGAATAAAAGCTGGTTCTTGTGTATGACTGTGTACGTGAGTGTTAGTTTGAGTGCCTTGGAGAATGATGAGCATATCAGATTGCGGTGATTTGCTAAAATACATATTATTCACGTAAAATTTTTAAGCTACACAGCATGTTTTTTTGTTCCGGTAATGTTTTGTTGTTGTAAGTTTGGGTGGTACGGTTACTACTATAGTTACAGCCTTAAATCACATTATTTGAAATTCAAATCAAACACTATTTACCCGGGTTTGATGTCTTAAAAATCGTTTCTTGAAATTGTTATTACGAAATATTTCTGGACATTAAAATGCTAGCACAGGCACGAAAGTGATTTTATTGCAGGTGTCAATGTTTCCTGAATCTATTTATAGATGTGTTACGTTTGAATTCAGGTGCCGTGTGGACATGGTACGGAAATATTCACTGTCCCGATTGACGGGTTTTAACAGCGAGAACGCAATTTTTGTGAAGGCGTTTTAGTTCTGCTTCTTCTTCTTCTTTTGCGTTCGTGGGCTGAAACTCCCACGTACACGTGTGCTTTTGCACGAGTGGATTTGTACGTGGATGACCGTTTTTACAAAACCATTTAGGCAGCCATACGCCGTTTTCGGTGAAAGCATGCTGGGTATTTTCGTGTTTCTATAACCCACCGAACTCTGCTTTGGACTGCACGATCTTTTCCGTGCGCACTTGGTCTTGTGCTTGCGTGTACACACGAAGGGTGATAAGGCACCAGCAGGCCTGCACGTAAGTTGACCTGGGATATCGGTAAAATCTTCACCTTAATTACCCGTCAGGTGCGGCCGGGATTCGAACCCACGACCTTCCGCTTTGGTAAGTCTTTTTTTTTTTTCAAAATGATATTTTTTGTCCATCAAAAAGAAAAAATCAATGCGCATCTTGTGTGCTAATTTCTACTTTTTAGAGTGTTTAGATAAGCAGATATGAACAAGTAAGTCCACAACCAAAAACAACTTTTTAAGTGTGCATGAATGTTTTGACAAAACCAAGTAAGTCCAAGGGGTTCCCAATTTTCCTATAATGATAGTTTTAAAATTCTTGTCAGACGACCCATACAGAAAATACGTCATTTTAAGTTTAGAACTCACAAATGACGTCATTTAAAGTTTAGAACACACAAATGACTTCTTTCGATAAGGCGAGACATAATGACGTCACCTTATGACGTTTTATTTTAAACATTTTTCTTCTCTATCTATAATTCTCCTGACGATCCTTGTCTCTCTCTCTCTCTCCCTCCCTATCTCTCTCTTTTCCTCCCTCCATCTCTCTTTCTATCCCTCCCAACCTCTCTCGCTATCTCTCTCCCTCTTACTCTCTTCCTCCTTCCCTAATTCCTCTTTCCCTTTATTTCTCTCTCTCCCTCCATCCCCCCCCCCCTCGACCCTGATTTCTTTCCCCTCTCTCACTCTCTCCCTGTTTAGTCTCTCTCTCTCCCTTTCTCTCTCTCTCTCTCTCTCTCTCTCTCTCTCTCTCTCTCCCTCTCTCTCTCTCTCTCTCTCTCTCTCTCTCTCTCTCCATCTTGTGCAAATTCGTAATGTTAACGTTATTTTCACTGTTTTGTCATTTATCTTGTCAACACTTCTTCTTTAGCTTTAGCAGCCATGCTTGCACCAAAACTAGCACCCCTACTAATAGCGTGGGGAGCCTGTCCAGATTTATGCTTAGACCCAAAAAAAATGGTTACAGAAAGTTTTTTTGTTGCAACGCATTTAGATAGCCTGTCTGAACATTCCCAACGAGTTATACCGTTGGCAGCCTCTGCATAACTTTTTTATGACGGTTTGATTACGTCACATATCAAAACCCTTGTTTCTGCCAATAACGCCGCAAAATTCCACTCTACGCCGCTTCATTAGCCTACCATCATCTATAAGGAACACTTTATTAAGCCGGTGGACGGACAAGGGTCAAGTGTATGTGCAGACTAAGAAACGGTATCCATGTCCCACCCCCGTGTCACCACAGTAAGACGTAAAAGACCTTGGTCATTCTGCTATTAGTGCAGTTAGCTGATTACACCTTAACACGCGCACACCTGGTTAGCACCACTCTTGTTGCTGCAAGCTTTCATTTGGAGGAAGCTACCCGAATTTCCCAGCCCTGGGATAATAAAATAATGAAAATGAAATGAACAATAACGCATTGCAATGCGTTGTTCACGTACGGACGATAAAAGAAATACGCATTCTTTAATATGACTATACCTATTCCTATCCCTTTGTCTTCTTCAGCAGAATACTTTCTAGGACGGCTTTCATTCAAAGTCATCTACAGGTGAAGAAAAGAGTGCATAACACAATAGGCCTACCGTTTGAGGAAAACATGATGGTTACGATGTTTCACTCTCGATTTCAAAAGACAGTAGAGGCGAGTTGCAGCAGCCAACACCGCGACATTCCCCACATCCAGATGTGCACTCTAGTCCGTGTTTCCTGCAACTACACCGCTTTGTGTCACAACCACTTTTGCATGTGCAGCGAATCACCTTTAACACATCGGCTGGTGCTGCCGGCAGATCTGTTGTCACTGGAACAAGGATGCCATGCTCAAGTTTCCAGCCGTAGTCCGTGGGATCCATGGCCACTTTGAGTCCCATCCATTCTTGTACTTGCAAGTACACTCGCATGCTGTGGAATCGGGCAGCTGCTGAGGTGGGTGGCAGAGTGTGAATTTGCACAAACGTTGTTCCAACAGCGACCTTTGAACAGAAAAGTCGGTAGCGAAGTTCATCGAGACCCTCTCTGGAACTACCGTTGTAGAGCAGCACTAACGCCTTTTCACCTGCTGATAGGATATCCTCTAAGGTCGCATTGTCTTGGAGGAACACTTCAGCAAGTGTTTGCAACTGTAGGTTGTTTCTGAGTTCCTTCATCGAGGCTGCTTCTAACTCTAGAACACCGTGAAGCTGCACAGCAGTGTCCTTATTGATGCTCAGTGCGTCAACTTGGTTCACATTGAGTTCAGACTCGTAAGGGGTCGAAAGTGTTTCTGTCTGCTCATCTTGCGTGTTTTTATCTCTATTCTTTTCTGTGTCACTTTCGGGCAGTGGCAGTGGCACACGGAATATGTCAGACAGCAACAGCATAATTAGTGCTGCGTCAACAAGTATGTGTCCTCGAACGGCACGCAGCACAGCTTTCCCTTGAAGCATGTTGCTCGCTGCGTTTGGTGCGTACACAGTAGACAGCACTTCATGAAGACCCGTTTCTTCCATCAGATGGCCAATACACGCCAGGAAACTCATTTCCAGATGGAAGGGTCCAAGGCGAAGGACAATGGCCAGGCTTTAAGGTCGCTGCCATCTGGCTCACTGGAGATGATGCCAAGAGCTTTCCACTATAAGGGTTGGTCAAATGTCAACACAGGTGTCGTGTTGCTGCGCTTTGCCTGAGCACTGATGAAATGCAGGGTAGAAAATATGCACGAGGTGTCACTGGGATTCATGTCGATCATCGGCATAAATATTATGGATGACTGTCCTGGATATCTGCCCTTGTGGATGGCTTGCATGAAACCAGACCAAGATGGTCTGTCGGGTTGCAACAGCCAGCAAGCTTTCCACAGCAGATCCACCTTTGATGTTACATCTTCTACAAACACGTTTTCAAGATGTTCAAATTTCAGCTTCAGCAGGCCATCACACGCTTGTCTGTTGTAGTACTGAATGTCAACTTTAGCTCTTTTCACTATTTCTTCTGGCTTGACGTCAGTTCTTCTTCTGATCCTGTCTGTTTTCCCGATGGTCGGAGTGACAGTGGCGATCATTCCCATTCCATGAAACGTGTTGCACCAGTCAAGTGTTGCTGTGTTGTGGTCGAGGTTGTCTGCGATATATTGGGTAAAATGGCCATCAACTTGAAACGCAACGTTGTTTTCTGAAACGGCAGCATTCATTTCATAGGTCAGAACCTCCTTGTACGATGAACAGAATCCCAGAGAATACAATGTGTCAATGAGAAACTTTGAATCAAAACAGTGATGCACTTGCACAGCTAGTCCGATCTGCAGGGGACACAGCAACAATCGTGGGCGAGATGCCTGCATAATTGCCTGTCCAATCGATGAGACTTTCACGCTGGTTTCCTTTCCACTGAAGATGTTTTCAAGAAGAATCTGTAAGGACTTTGGAACAAACTCTAATTTGGCGCCACGCGATGAAATGTCATCATCACTGGGGTACATTGCACGGGATGTCGGCACTGCTCTTATGTCATTCTTTAGCAGTTCTGCAGCGGTTTTGAGAATCAGCTCTTTCTGTGCATCCTCATCTTTGACCTTTTTTGCATAAAAGTTATGAAGACTTGAAGAGGCTGTCTTCCTGAATGTTACGACATTTGACTTGCCGTTGACTTCCGTGACGATGAGCTGCTCACCAAAATAATTTTGAAGTTCTTGTTTCATCGTCGGGTGGCTATAAGCATCATCTGTAAACTCCTTCATTTTGATAATCAGGTCGTTCACTGTTATCTGTTCGTTTTCATTTTGAACCAGGTAGGTAGCAACTTTCTCCAACGCTTCAGCTTTCCTCTCATTTTTCGGTCGACCAAGTTTCACCTGTTTGTTGACTTGATGCGACTGAGTAAACTGTAGTGGTCTTTTCCTGCTCCGAAAGCAAAGACTACAGTTTTGATGGTAGACTGCATCAGCAGCTGGCAAATCTGATACAAACTCCAGTCTGCTTCGTACAATGTCTGCCCATTCATCACAGCGCTGCGAACAAACTTGAAAAATTGTGCGTTCAAAGTCAAGTGTCCTAACTGGATACACTTTGGGACGAGAGCGCGAGTCAAGGTTTGCTTCCTTGCTGCAAAAAAGGCAACATTTAGCAAAGTCAAAACATTATTACTGTGAGCACAAATTCTGTGCTAGACTGATTTGATAAAGCGTTCTATTTTTCTGCTTTCTTCTTCAAAACGCTCTGAATGTTACGTGCATTCGTGTAATTGCGACGACAAACCTCGTGCACTGCTTCACCTTCTGATAGACAAACGGCATCACCACGTTCCAGACTAGCCTTGTTTATGGTATAGATCTCTTCCTCTGTCTGTTGGCACAACAGTCTTCTCTCCAAGGTTGAGCGGATCACCACACAAAACACACAGCGCCATGGTTTGTAATTGGAACAAAAGCTGCAAAATAAATTAAACTGAGTATGAGTCATTCTGTGTTATATCACTTTAGACATTTAATCTGGCAGGGAATCACACACACACACACACACACACACACACACACACACACACACACACACACACACACACACACACACACACACACACTCACACTCACACTGCATACACGCACGCACCGTCACACACACAAACGCACACAAACGCACACGCACACAGACTCGCACGCCCAGTTCTCAACAAGGCAACGTTAGAATATACATGTAGCTAAATTACCTCATTGTTTGATCATGAGAAGTACAATAATGTCTTTTTTCCGGTGAATCTATTTTATACACAACACTGTCTCAGCAGCTTTAGATCTGTTTCGCGAGCCATACTTGTGACCTAAAAAAACATTAGCGCCGGCGTGAAGGTGAAGGTCGGCTTAAACAATTCGGTCCTATTTACAGTAAAATACAGATATTTAGCTACTGCTGATTATCATCCTCTTGCGCATTCCAAGAAAAGTAGTCAACTAGATCATTTTTATAAAGAAAAAGACAAAAAAAGGAATTAAAAACATATATTCGAGCGAACACTGCAGCGTATTACAGACTGTCAAAGCATCGTCTGCTGCAGTATCAAATCGATCGCTTCCAATCGCTTCCGATCGTTTATTTGTCCTGTAACAAAGTAAAACCTCGGAAATATTCATTGATATTGCAAGTGTTTAGTGGCAACTTTTTAATTCAAACTATAAATCGCACAAAAAAGACGAAATACTTTACTTACCAAAGATTTGTTGACGTGCAGAGTTCTGCTTCAAATGCTCGCGCAAAACGAAGTAGTAGTTGTCTCCCATGGTAAACAAATCACCCAAGCTATGGCTGGCCAGTGAGGGCACATTAAATTCTACCGTTTTTCAACTTGAAAATTCTCCATTATGCAGAGGCGTACATAGGTATAACATGATGCAATTGTTAGATCTACATTCACTTTACCATTTCCATTCGATATCATTTCTGTAACCATTTTTTTTACCCCTTTTGCCCCGTTCCCCAGGTTATA